>NC_052616.1:21587378-21887378 GCF_016545825.1 Eucalyptus grandis
TCTACATCAAATTGGACTTACAATTTTAGAATTTGTTGAAGAGATCAAGACCAAAATTGAAGAAATTCGGACTAGGCATGGGGGTGCAACAATTGCAGACTCAAATTGGATAATCAGGTATTAATTTTCAAGAAAGTAATTGGGGACACCTTGGATAAGCAGAAAGACTTTTTAGACAAGCTAATGATGTTAATAGATATTTTGTTTGGACTTTTACCCCTCAACTTCACGAGCACTGCCACGCCCCGATCCTCGGGAGCACGTGCACATCCTTCTATTTGGTCGATTTTATAATGCGGTATCCTTATATTTGTACGCGACCTTTCATTTATTAAGACATTACGGAACGATTATAAATCCCCAGGACAATAAAACAATGGGGAAAACGAGGCCACTATTTTTTCATATTGAAAAATTATACCAAACTTTTATAGAAAAACACAAACAGAATACTTCACAACTTTTACTCTATCTCTATTAACATCAAATGGAGATCTCAAAGAAGATAGACTCCCATCCAAGCCATACTCAAGGCCCCTTTTAGGATTATCTTCTTCTTCAAAAAAATCATTCTCCTCAAGTTTCACCTCCGAGTTCTCCTCTCTCGCACTCCTCCTCATGACTCCTCATCGGGGTCGGAAATGTTTTCCCCCAAACCGGGATGAGACTACGTCTCGCCGAGTTCCCACCCCACTAAGCCCAATTAGTAAACCGACATACTATAGGCCGCCTAAAACACGCACGGGCAGGACCGCGCGCGGATCCCGCAAGGTTTCACACATTCATAATAGACACTCAAACAATCATATCACCGATCGAAGCATCGATCAAATCGCTGTCGATTACAAGCCAACAAAGACCACTCATGGTCATTTCATCCGCCTCAATCAATCCAGCTGTCAATCAAAAGCAATGATCAATCGTACTGCCGATTACATGTCGAACGGACCATTCAGGTCAATTTAATTATTCCATCTCAATCATCAATTACGAACTACGGTCCTCCCGATCACATCTTAAGCAAGAGTGGAAGACACAATCCACCACTTTCGACAACATTCAATATTTAATGGCTTTACGGTCCCACTCGACCGCTTTCGAAATTCAGCACTGGAGCCCCACTGACAACTGGCATTCAGATCACCCGTTTACTACGGCCCCATTTCACCACCAAGATTCAATGGCATTGGCCCCACTCCGACCACCGCGAGATTCACCCGCTTACGGCCACACGCGACCACTTGCAAGATTCAATGGGCACTGCGGCCCCCTCTAATCACTTTCAAGATTCACCGCTACTGGTCCCACTCCCGACCACTTGCAAGATTGACGTGGTTTTTTCTGGTCCCACTCGACCACTTTCGCAAAGATTGCTTACGGTCTCACTCCCGACCACTTCCGTAAGATTCACGGCTTTACTGGCCCCATCGACCACTTGCAAAAGATTCAATGGTTCTGATGAAATAGTTAACCACAACCTTTAGAATATATCCTAAAATTCCACATTCAATTCAATTTGGCACGATTCAAGTTTCAAATAAATAAAAACGGTTTGCACCCACGACAATCCAATGAGATTTCGGTAAGTCGACCATCTCAATCTTAATTTCCAGAAAAATAATTAATTATTAATTAATTTCGAAAATTAATTATTAAACATTAAAAATTCCGTTTAGCTCAAAATAAGGCCCAATTAAATAAACGGACTTACCACGGTCATCCATAATCTTCCATTACGAACCATCCTAGCTTGAATTTTCGGAAAATAATTAATTAATTAATTAATTTCGAAAATTAAATAATTAGTATTAAAATTTGATTTAGCTCAATTTTAGTGCCTCTGGTAAATAAACGGACTTCACCACGGTCATCAGCATACTTTTCCGGTTCCGACCATCCCTTGAATTTTCTTTCGGAAATAAATAATTATTTAAATTAAATTCTGAAAATTAATATTTAAATACTAAAATTCCACTTAGGCCCGAATCACAAATTGAAGCCCGATTAGGGGGCCTGAAAATTCCCGAGATACTTCAATAAATAAGAGACCACTGTCTACTGTTAATTACACAAATCAATTTATCTAAATCGCATCACAATTGACTAATAATTGCTAATTTATTCTAATCTAACAACCTAAACATAATTAATTAAAACTAAACCAACCTTGTAGCGAAGATATCACCAACTAATCAAGATTAATGAGACATTTCAACAATCGCGCGCGCAAATCGGATCAATCCGGCGGCGGCGACGCGAGGGAATTAACTTCCCAAAGCGGAAGCCTCGGCTTCTGGGTAGGAAAGCTTCAAAATTGGCCCGAACAGCTGGATACCACTCCGGTGGGTTTGCTGGTTCGGCCACAAAACAGCAAGAAAGAGAGAGGGTTGGGGGCGGCTAGAGGTCGGGAGAGCGGGTGGTGGCTTAAGGAGCCGAGCGGTGGCCCACGGTGGCCGGAGGTGGCCGGATTGCGGCCGGTGCTAGCCAAGACGGAGCTGAACAGAGGCGGCACGGGGAGCTGGACGACGCACGGCGGGACGGCAAACGCGAGGGGCGGTGGCGGAGCGCACGGCGTGCGGGTGGTGGACGGCGGCCCGACGGCGTGCGACGAGCTGCTTTCAGGCGACTTCTTCTTTGCTCCCGGTTCCGTTCGCAAAAGAAGAACAAAGAAGGAGAAGAAGAAGGTAACGTGGGATGAGGAGAAGAAGAGAGGAGAGAGAAGAAGAGATAAGAGAGAAGTCTTTGACTAGTCAAAGAGGGAAGAGAAAGCAAAGTAGGAAACGGCAAGGGGGAAGAGAGAGAGAAAAGAATGAAAAAGAAAGAAAAGAAAAAGAGGGAGAGAGAAAAGGAAAATAAAATACATAATGCATTTATGTACATTTTCCTTTTCTTTCCTTTCCTTTCTATTTTCTTTTAGTTTTCAGATTTTCTTAGATAATTCTTTATTGAGGCCCAGGGCTAATGGGTGATTTAGGCGTGAGACGGGATCCTATTTATCAGGCCACATTTAAACCCGAAAATCTCGGATGTCAGCGCGTCTCCCTCAGTCGCCATCTTTTCGCTGTTTCTGGCTTTCCAAATTGCATTTTTTCTCGGCAACTTCAGCTTCCTTTCATTGATCCTTCGAGCAGCCCATCTTCCACTCATTTCTCTCTCGCTGCTACAGCCCCACTTCATTTCCTCGTGGCTTTGCTCAACCCAGTCAACGAAACCAGCAACTCCTCCATCTTGTTGACCGAAGCTACCCCAGCAACCGCCACATGTCCGCATCCTCATCTTGCTCGGTCAATTGCCAACGTTGAAGCCCGCAAGTCCAGTGAATCTCCACTCCAGCTACCCCCATGTACTGCCCCCGAAGACCCTTAGCAACGTCCACCGAAGCTCCCTCCTTCGAAGACTTTGCCCGCGTGCGTCTCTTCCAGCTCCCCACCCGTTCAGCCCACGTTCCACGGAGCCTCACGCCTGCATCGCTAGATCAAGCCCACCAACGGATGGGAGCAGCTGCTTCCGCCACCTTCGATCCTCCGCCCCCGCTTGCTGCTTCCATCGGCCGTGGAATCGCACGAAGCAAGCCGTGGATTCGTGTCTTCGGCCCACCAGCAGCCTAGTTGAGTCCAGAGAATTGAGTCACTAATTTTCAGCCCTTGCCGCTCCAGCAAAAATGAAGTCCAAGTTTAAGCTTAGTCCACTCAAGTCTCAGCCCATCTTCACTTGGATCCAAGCCTGCAGCAGGCCCATCTTCAGCCCACACGATTTCAGCAATTCAGCCCATAAAGTGAAGCTACAGCCCATGTGAAATTCAGCCTTTGACCCAAGTCTACAAGTGCAGCCCATCTTCAGTTTTTGGCCCATGAACCTCAGTCATTCTTTTGGAGGCCCAAGCCCATCAACCAAGCCCAGAACATTGGGCTTGCAAGGCCTTTGGGCCCGGTCAGTAAGAACAAAAACCCGGTTGAGCTGAGATTTGTTGGGCCAGGTTAAGGCCGGTCAAGCCCGCCCGGTGTCGTCAAGCCGATTTCGGCAGCCGTTGCGGTGATTCGTTCTCCACTTTTACCAAGTAAGTTTTACTCACTAATGCTTTCTTAGTTTGCTAATTATGCTTAAAGGTTGATTAGATTTAATTAAATGCAATTAGGTGGTTAGATTAGTTTAGAGTAATTTAATTAGTGACTTAATTATGCATGTTAGGTGATTGATAAGTGTAATTAGAAGTAGAGATGTACTATTATTTATTGAATGCATCTCGGGATTTTTCCCGACCCGTTCTAGTGTCCAATCAGGCATTACAGCCTAAATTGGATTTTATTATTTAATCATTTATTTTGGAAATTAATTTAATTATTTATTTATTTTTTAGAAATAGTTAGATAAGTTGATCAATGTAATTTTATACACGGTGTCGTACAAGCAGTCCGTTTATTTAAGTCGAAGTTTTATTTTTGTGTCAGCTGGAATTATTTGTGAAATTGAGAATTATTCTTTAATTGAATAATCTTTGGTTATTAATTGGAAAATAACCGGGTGTCGGTTGACAACGCACCAAAAATATTTTGTTGCACTATAGATAAGGGTGGGTTATGGAAAGAAAATCATAATATTTTTGGCGCGAGGGTGACCGTGTGCTTCACGCACGTACTTTTTTTTAAGCCGCAATGAATAAACGACAAATTGATTGTACATTCAAGTATCATGTTATACAATATCGCTTGGTGATCCTATAGGTCATTTTGTAAATTAAACGGTATACACACGCTCGATGACCCTATAGATCATTATGTAGAATGGATGGTATACAACACGGGCCGGTGACTATATGTCACTTTGGGAGAATGGGCGACATGCCATAACTCGATGACTCAACATGTCATTTTAGAAATGTATGTTATGATGAATATGCAAGTATACTGTGTACATTTCGGTGACTCAATATGTCATTTTGGAGAATGGATGTTATGATGAATATACTCTGGTGGTTGGTATGTCAATAAGGAAAATGAATCTTATAAAATACTGGCTTGGTAACCGATGGATTATTTTAGAGAATGGACAGTATTGATTTAAGTGACAAAGAAATGATCCGGTTGACATGAAATCGACTAAATCGATTGATCGAGATATTGATATGTGATTTGCTTGGGTGCCTGTTGAACTACGCTAATATGTAGGTGAAACTGAGGCCAAGGTAAGTCCTCTGGACCCAAGCATGCATAAGTCAGTTAGCATATTAGTTTACTAATCGAGTCTTAGGGGTAGAACTTGTTGAGACAGTTTCAATGGTTATGAATAACTATATTTTAGGATCTTGAGGAGGAGCTTGAGGAGGAGAAATCTAAAGAGGAGAACACGATGTGGAAACTAGATGAGGAGGAAGATTTTGGAGAAGAGATGACCACGAAGGATCCCTGAGTCTGACCAGAAGAGCATGAGATCCCATCTTGTTTGTTAGACTTTGATTATATGTGGATAAGGTGTTGAATCAGACCCCTATGAATAGTATTGCATTATATACCATGTAGATGCCTCGTGATAAAGGTTTGGTTGTAGATTTCAATATGAAAAATATGGCATTGCTAATCTATTCCATTGTGTTATTGTCTCTGGAGATTTACCATTGCTTCCACATGTGTAATAAACGAAAGGGTTGGCGATACTTAGTCTCGGGCGTGACACAATTAGTTGAAATTTTGTGCGTGCGTGCCCAAGGATCGTGACACAAACATTCGAGCACGTCACAATTTATTTTTAGGACCTCATCTCATCTTTTGGAAAAATACAAGTCAAACTAGAATTTTGGCGTAGTAACCGAATTTGGCAAATTAAAACCAATGAAATTTGAAGGATCACCTTTAGTTGAAATTTTGGCCACCAATTTGAATTAGTTTGTGAAGAATTAAAGGGGAATTCGTATGGCAGCTTCAAGGAGAGTAAATTGACGACCAAAATGACTTGATTTTGGTGAGGAATTAAGAAGAAATTAGATGGAAATTGCACGGACAGCAAGGGAGACATTTTTGGCTGCCAATTGGGTTTGTTTTTGAAGAAATTGGTGGAAAATGGCCATTGAGGGTTGGTTGACAAAGAGGGCAGAAGACTTTTGTGCTTAGGCACTCAAGTGGCTTGATATTTTGCTTGAAATTCCATTGTTTGCTTGGAGGACTTTCATGGACCCTTGTTCCCTTGTTCCCTCTTCTTCTCCCTTGTTCCCCTCCATGCATAAACCACCGGCCCCGCCCAGGAACAGCCTCAGCCTTCTCTCTTTTTTCTTCTTCATTCTCTACCTCACATCCCCTTGTTCTTCAAGATTCATCGCCTGTCCAACATCACCTTCACCACTGCATGCACTGCTCGACCGCTCTAGCCTATGCCTGACCACCAGCGCCAAACCTCCTTGGCCGTTCATCTCACCCTTGCGCCTCCAGTCCCATCAACTAGCTCCTTTTGCCCGTCTCTCCTAAGCGTTGCCCGAGCCAACCACTCATCCGCCTAGCTCCGCGGTCGCTACCACCCGACACTTTTGGCTAAACGCCCATCCCCAACCAAAGAACTCCACTAGCCGCACCATCCTAGCTCTATCTTAGCCCAAACCGCCAGCTGACAACTGAAATCCCAGCTCAAGTGTGGGCTTGCTGGCTATTTTTTAGCCTCGTTCAACCCTTTATTGGTGACGCCGTAGTTACGAGTCTTAATCACCTTGTTCAACCTCCTTGGCCGTTCGTCTCACCCTTGCGCATCCAGTCCCATCGACCAACTCCTTCCACCCGTCTCCGCTAGACGTTTGCCCAAGCCAACCACTCATTCGCCTGGCTCCGCCGCCGCTACTAGCCAAACACCTTTGGCTCAACGTCCATCCCCAACTAGCAACTCAACCTAGCCGCACTTGCCCAGCCCATCTCAGCCCAAACCGCAGCCACGTAACCAAAATCCCAAGACAAGCTGTGGGTTGCTGGCTATTTTTAGCCTTGTTCAACCCTCTATTGGTGACGCGTAGTTGGCGAGTCTTAATCACCTTCGCACGCTGTTGCCGTGGGACCATCACCTCATTAATCCGGTGAGTTAATGCCTAATCTTGGATTAGGAAGTTAATTGCACTTAGTGGATTAGTTTAGGCTGGTTTAGTAGTTAGTTTTAGTTGGTGTAACTAGTAGTTACTTAGTTTAGTTAGTTGAACTAGATAGTTTAGTTAGGTGGTTAGTTAGGTTATTAGTTAGCCTAATTAGATTAATATAGTTGACCTAGGTGGATTAATTTAGTTAGTTCAATTAGGTTAGTTAGTTAGTTAATTAGATTAATTAATTGGTATAGTTTAAATAATTTGCAATTTATTTAATTAATTATAATTAGCATAAATTGTACCGGATACGGTTTGTAGAATTTTACGCTAATCGTCATGGATGCGTTGGTATGTGAAATTGATTCCTAAATTATGCAATTGAGTGCTTGGTAATGATTTTTGAATTATTATGACAAAAATTGAATTTGTGGGTATTTAATTAGAAAATTATCAAGTGTCGGGTTTTGACGGCAAAAATATTTTATGTAGTTTATAAAATCGTGGAAATTTAAATGGGAGAGTATCACGTCTTATTGGTCCGATTTAAATGTGTGACCACACACAATTATTTTACCGGGTATTTTTAATATGAAGAAAAATTGGTCAAGTCCATTATTTGAAATGGAAGTATTTGAGTGCAAAGCACGATGTTCTTGGCCGAGCATGGATGTATGTGTGATCACTTAAGTACCCCGATGCGTTTACGGACGATGCCTAATTAAGTTCATATGACCTTGACAACGGATGCCGGTCGCAAAGTGGAGGCTGGACCGGTGTTCCTTTATGGAATGCCGCCTGATGCGTTTACGCGGGACGTTGCCATGCCCAAAGGAATGAGATGACGCCCGGTTATGCTGGATGACGGCCGATTGATGAGTTGGCCATGGCCGTTGGGTCGTAAATAATTGGAACACGCTTGAGTGATTGAGATAGCCGCGCCTAATTATGGAACAAAATTTTATGGCATAGAATGGAACGTGTCATAATGGTTTGGCCTTATAATTTGAGACCCCCGTGAATATTTAATGAATGAATTGAGGTGTTTCAATTACTTAATTACGCTTGTTGCATTTATATATGCATATGAGAAGTACTAATGTAGGTGAGGTAAGTCCTATATGGTACATGTTTAGGCTCCCTCTAAGTGAATTCTCATCCTAATCGGGGTTTAGGATGTTGACTTGCTGAGACCTTGCCGTGGTTTAAATTTTTAGGTCCTTAGATGAGAACTCGGGCCTCGAGGAGAGGGTTTGAAGCATAGGTGGCTCGGGTAGTTCTTTTTGGACTAGACTCGTGTATGCAGTTGTAAGGTTGATTTGGTGTTTATATGTGAATAGTAGTTTGTGAAAAGGGTGTTGGCATATGTTTTGACTATCCCCGTGTTGATTGTTGTCTAGGGTTTGTTCAATTCACTTCCACATGTGCATAAATGAATGGGTTGGCGATGTGTCCTGGAAACGCGTAATTTTTTAGTAGACTGGGCCGAGGGATGCACGCACTCAAGGTTCGGGGTGTGACATCTTCTTTATTGGGACTATGTTGAACAGCCACTTGGTGTACCACACTATCCTCATAAAGCCTGCTGCAAGTAGTCTTTCGATTTCTTCTTTAACCTTTTGTATAACTTCTAGCTTGAAGTGTCTGAATGGCTGTTTATAGGGCTCGAAACCCCTTTTTTTTATTGGTAGTCGGTATTCAACTACATCTCCTCCCAATCCAGACATGTCATGATAGTCCCAAGCAAAGTAGCCTTTGTATTTTCTTAACAAATTCACTAATCGAGTTTTGAGTTCACTCACATAAATAGGGCGTGGATCAGTTTCAGTGCCAAAATTAACTTTTTCTAATAGGTCCTAGAGCTCATCACCTTTTCATCATCTTTGATAGGGAATTTTCGAACTCTAGAATTTCCTCAACAATTTTAGTATCTTTTGCTTTGCTAATTCAACCCTATAGGCTGAGTACCTATTAATGAGGTCCTTTATAATATAAGGTTCTCCATAAATAACTTTATCAAATTGTTCCACCAGCTGATTCTTTGGGATCCACTCAACTATGCCTTATCAAAACGGCAAAACACAATTCTATTGGAGTCTACCAATGGAGGTTTGCTTATTGAAAAATATTATCCTCGGATACGCCTTGGCGTCCCATCGTCACCTATGACCAAGCTACTCGTGGCTTATTGTTTGCTCTAACATATTCTACCTTATCACCATTCCAAAATACTAGCATTCTAGTGAAAAGTCGATGGTATACACTAGTTACCGTGAATCCAATCTTTCCCAAACAATAAATTTTATGATCCATTAGCGTCGACCATACAGCAAGAAGTCTTAGAAGTTTTGGATCCCATAGTTAAATCAACCACAAACATTCCTTTAACGTCCGAGACATCCCCGTAAAGTCTTACAACTAAATATTTGATGGGATAATTTCATTGTCTTTTTGTTTTCCAATTTTATTGTATTGTAGAAGGATAAGGGATGGCATTCAAAGTAGATCCTCCATTGACTAGTACTCGAGATTTAGGTTGCCCATTAATCTTGGCATTAATGTTTAATGCTCTTAAGTGGTTCGAACTTTGTGCTGGGGTTTTTCAAATTCCATTACCTCTTTCAGAATCAAAATAGAACTCTGCACCCTTCCTTTCATCCGCGAGGATTTCCTCACCTAATTTTATAGTAGATGAGACCGTGCCAAATTCATTAGGAAGCTTCGCTCGTACCATACATGAACTTAAAGGTGATACTGACCTTGACATGGAGCTTTGCTTTTGCTTCGACGATTGAGCAGCTACTTTTGTGGCCAGTCTTCCGGCTTGTTTAGAAGACATGTTGTCATTTTCTGGCTTTCTCCTCCAAACTAAGTTAAGCTTGGATTGTTAACAGCCAGTTTTGTTTTTGGAGCAAATGCGTCTTCTTCTTCCTTTACATCCTCTCTTCTATGTATGTGTTAGTTGTCCTTTGGGGTTGAGCTCTGTCAACCTTATACAATTTACTAGCAAACAGATCATAGAGTATCTTTAAAGCACGTTGATAGTGATAATTAGCTATTAGCTTCATATTCTCGGTCATCAAACTTTACTCCCCATCCAGATAAACTAACCACTTGAAGGTAAACAGAAGGTGGATTATAACTAACATAATAGTCATACTTTCTACTATGTTCTCCCAAAGTTCCAATGGTAGGTCTCCTCCTCGTATCTTCGTTTGAATGACTTTCCAGCTACTTGCTATGTACGAAACTTCTTAGAGGACCTTTTTCTCATATACAACAAGTTTTCTTGGTTAGAGCCACCAAAATTGCATACTCATTACTGGCCATTGCGCCATGCTGATTATAATGCCCTCTTGAATAATACTTCTATTGATGGACCATCTTCTTACACTTTGGACACAATTGAGAACTCTGATTCTTGCCACACTTAGAATCGCATAGGTCAACCATTTTCTTGCAATAAGCATAATGCTTGCTAGGATAGGCTAGCTCATTTTGAATTGGTTCTTTTCAAAGGAATCTTTCAATTGTGAGTTGTATTTCCTGCCAGTGATCTTTGGCTTGATAGATGGTGCTGGCGCTTGGGCCTATACTCTCTTGTCTAATCACCTGCTTACATCTTACACAAAATTGGAGCTGATTACGACTCTTGGGTATGCGTCTTACTCTAGATGATATCATTCTAGTCATAACAAAGAATGGGTCCATATCAACTTCCATGGGAGCTTTATTCTAATCATCGGCAAACTTTATCTTCCCTTGCTTGGTCACATCTTGGATGTTTCTTTTGATAAACCATCCAATAGTTGGTATTATGACTCCATGAATGATGCCATTTGCAATAACTCATGTCTAACATACTTTTGTCTTCTTCCTTTGTTTTTTTTTTTTTTTTTTTTGGAGTAAACTCATGCTTAATAGCTATGGTAGTTTGAAATAAATTAGAACAAGGTTGCCCAACCATTTTCTCACAAATCTCAAATTTCAACCCATTAAATGCATAATCTGCAAAGGTCTTCTTAGGTAAAGGAACAAAGCACTTATTTATGGCCTCTTAAATCTAGAAATGAACTGGTCAACCGACTCGTTATGTATTCATTTCATGGTTGATAAGTCGGCCATCAACAGTTCTGGGATAGCCTTTTGGAATTGATCGAATTTGGCAGCAGTGCAAGATACCAAGTAAAAGTAGTTTTTGATAATGATAAAGGGAATAACTTTAGCTTCCAATGGTCTGCATGTGCTACATCTCTGCATTGTACCAAGAAATAGTTAACATGCTCAGAAGTCTACTGATTTTTTTCATTGGTAAATTGAGTAAACTTAGCCATTTTAACACCATGTGGTATGGTATGGTATAGTATCCATCCAATCCGGGAATGGCTTTCTGAATTATTGGCTAGACATGCAATGCCATTGCCATACTTTCTTAATAATGGCTCGATTATTAGCTAATTTTGGGTTGGAGCCATATGAGGAAACCCTAGGACCTGTTCCATAGCATATTTGAGCTGCAATACTAGATTTTCATTTTGCTACAGAGCTTGATGATATTGTTGCCGAGGCCTATAGAATTATGGTTGTCATTAGACTATAGGTACCAGCTTTATCTATGGATTTGGGATATTCACCTAAGTAGGAAGAAGAGGTTGCTACAACATTTGTGGCTAGAAATTTGAAGGCACTTGGGGTTGGATAATAGGACTTGTTTCTAAGCATTAAGAGGCCTTAATTGAGGTATCTTGGGTAATGAAACTGAATGTTCACTTGTTGCAATTGGTTTTACACCCTAACCGAGTCATCGCAACTCTAACGACTTCCACCATGACAAGGAACACATTTGTCTGAGGCATCAAAATGGGGCCTTGTTGATACTTGAGTTTTACTCAATGCGTCAATAAAGGTAAAAAATCGAAATTTTGGGTTTTCGATCACGACAAAACCTATTTCTCGACTAAAAAAGTCTTTTTGTTTCTTTTGCAATGTCGCTTTTAATTTTTTTATTTATCTTAAAGAAAAACCTAAAAAGTCAAATGGTTGACTTTTGGGTAAACTTTTTGTCAACCATTTGACCAAAATTTGACCTCGAGTCAAAAATTGGGTTTTTGTTCAAAAAAATTGCCAAATATCTCTAATTTCACTTTTATCAAATAAATTTTTAAAAATTCAAAGATTTGACCAAAAAATCAACTCTAAGGAAATGTCAACTAAATGATTTCTTTTAGGTCAAATCTTTAACCAAAAGAAGGAAAAAATAAAAAAAAATCAAAAAAAAAACACTTCTTTTTAGTGTCAATTTGATTTGTGTGTCAAAAAATTTTACAAAATTCGATTAAGAACTTTGTTTTCGAATTTTTCATTTTAGATTCTAAATCGTCCAAAAATAAAATTACTTTTGTTTTAGCTACAATTAGGTGGAGTTCCTTTTATGATGTTTGGTCTAGGGACTATTTTAAATCCATTTGTTCATTCAATTTTACAAATCACCACATTGAAAGGCAAGTTGTCATTTTGAGCCCTAATTAAGAAGCCAAAATCAATTCTTCATGATTTACAAACGAACGATTGTTTTATGCTCATCTTCTTAAGATAAATCCAAATATGGGGTCAATTTTGAGAAATGTACATCAGATTCCTTGATTTGAGGAATTTCACTCTCTTTAACATGAGAAAATCAAGCAATTGAGCTTCAATTGAAGAAATTCAAGTTGACCCATTTAAGGCTATACTTTAATTTCATGGATCTAGGTCCAATTTTAATATTAGATCTAGGTTCATTTTTACGTAAGTTTGGGCACTTCAATTCAAGGCCATTTTGAATACATTAGATGATCCTACACATGGGTAATTAGTTAAATAGGCCTATTGCAACATCAATCGAATCAATTTCATGTAATTTGCAATTTCGACTATTAAATTGCAAAATTGCTCATTTTTGCCCTTAAGGCTCAACGTAATGAACCCATGGTTTTGGTTCATTGTCTTCATAATAATCGCTCAATTAAGTCAATAGAAGGTCCATAGATTATATTTACGAAGTTTAATTGGCTCAATTGAAACAAAATCGGACAATTTCTCCTCAAATTGTGAAAGTTGTTGCTTTAAGGGACCAAATTGCATGAATTTTGAACCCACAAAGGCCGGTAGTCCGTGAATCAACCAGAACTGATTTGAACTAGTCAAGAATCGGTCAAATTGGCATGAATTGTTTTGACCAAGTCCGACCACAAGGCGGGGCTAGGTTTGTTCAGCCCCTTACTAGCTGATTATCGGACATCCAGCAACCAGTTCTGAGACCTTCACCATGCCAATTTCATTCTTACACCCTTAATTTCTCACAAATTTGCAAATTGGCTCTCGGATTTCGTGAATTTGCAGTTTGACTCCTAATTAGGCCCAAAGCGCAATTCTTATTTTTAACTAGATTTTTCCAAATTGGACTCATCTAATTGATTACTTGACACCTCCTAATGGTGATTGAGCATTTAAAATCATGACTTGGCTATTAGATTAGGATTTCAATCGTCAGATTGAGCTGACAGTTGAGATTGACCAATTTGGAGGTGGTATAAATACCATTTTTCCCTCTAAAATGGGAGGTTCATTTGCAGATCAGAAATTATCTCTTTGAACTCAATTCTCTCTCATCTCTCTTTTCCATGTCTTTCTCCTTTCCCTTCTCTCTCTAACCAAACTGGCTACTTAACGATCCAGGCTTGCCGGCCTCACACAAGCGACCGGCCTACTGCCAATCAGCCCCCTTTGCAGTCTTCTCTTTCTTTCTCCGAGCTTCCTTATGTGGCCGGAGATCATCCAATTAGCAGCCGAAAGACCTTCGACGTACATATCCTCCTTGGCATCCTCCAACCAATCCAACTTGGACCGATCGTTTGGCTACTTGATCCAACAGCCAACAGTGGTTCCACGGTCGTCAGATTTGATCCAATCCACCCCCTATGCCGTCTTCAACCAAGTTGTGGTTGGAATCCAGCCGCCAGATCACCGAAACAATTCCGATGATCATTCCTTTTCCCGGCAGCCATAAACTAGTTTGACCAGACCAATTTTGTTCCAAAATTAAATGGACAACTTAACCAATCCGTAGCCATCCTAACATGCTCATTGAAGGTCTGTTCGTGTTTTGACGAGGTTGCTTCATCCGATTACGTCAAAATCGATAAAAATTGAAGCAAAAGGTAATATTCTTGGATTCAAATATGATGAGGTGAGGTTAGAATAGTTAAACAAAGTTAGGATTTGCACTTAAGGTTTTATGAAATGCTTAGGTACTTTGTTAACACGTTAGATCACTAGTTTGTTGAGATTGATTGAGGCTGAAGATATTTGTGGTTTAATGATTGATTTTCATGCAGATACGTAATTTTCATATCTCTGCGATTGGCTTGTTATTTGACCTAAAACGACACTTTAGATGGCCTTATCTTGACTCGAGACTTTTAGGTTTAGAAAGAAAGTTCCAAGGTCTTCGAATTGATAGGTCGCACGTTCTAAACGATCAACCTTTGACCGGTGAAAAACACATTACAATCTACTCGATTTCTGCAGATTTCTTGGTCCATTTTAGGTTCTGTTCTTAGTCCACCTCAACATTGTGCTATTTTTATCTTGGCCTCTATGATGGATTTTTTTATGAAATTGTTCATGAAACTTAGTTCCTCACTGTCTTAAGAATGTCTTATTTATTTATTCAGTTTATTCAAATTTTGGACAAGTTTCGGTAGGTTTAAAACTGAATATATGTTAATTTGTCCCTACACTAATTGTACAAAGGCAAAATTGGATATGTAAATGAACTTTTTCGACCTTAGGACCTCATGAAGAATGAAATACGTGTCATATGCTTTCTATCTGTAATGCATGATTTGGTCGTCATTTGTTTCTTCAACATGTCAATCACATGTACAAACATACGGTGCTGCAATTAGGTTGTTTAGTAATGCATTCTTGTCTTGCCCTTTTTATTACTATTCATATGATCACAATTAGTTTTGATTCTAAACCAAAAATGTTTATCGTCATTCATCTGTATGTCTAAATTTTGTTTATTTGTGCTCATCTTTAAGTGACTGAAGCATTCTTTCATATCTTGGTATAGGATTAAAGGCTTATCATGTGCATGCTTTCCTATACTTGTTTGGGTCCCTTAAAGACCAAATCTTGTGTTAGTTTCTTCTTGACTTTTGAACTACGTATTACAAGCTTCGTTGCATATGTAATTCACCATAATTGGATGTCATTTCATATTTGAAAATCATGTTGCACTTATGCTAATTACATTTAGAAATCCTCAAATGTGTCGTAAGTCTTAAACCATCTTGCATTCAACTTGTATGACATTTTCACATGCCGAATTATGGCTAGATGTTTACCCTAATTACTTGCCACATCCAATTATTGATCGTGTGTGATTCTCAAGCCATTTGTGCATTTCTCAGATGATTTTAAGACTTAATAATGCATGTTTGCAATCTAGTTTTAATTGCTAGCCGCATACTTTAACAAACCTTAACCCTAGAGCACCAAGTTGATCTCAATTGGACCTGGACCTTCTAGGAATTGTAAAACACACCTAGAGCTTTCGAATGCCATTGATTTCATGTGAATTGCTCATCATTAGAGCTATTTTCCATTTTTTTCTAAAGTAGACTAGAATTCTGACTTATGAGTAAATTCAAACCTCTATTTTGGCAAAGCTTTACTCTTTCTGTACCAATTTTTTAGTAGGGATTCTCAAATGGGCCCCTTAATAGATTTTGTTTGTCATTCTTAGGGATGTGTTGTGGTGACATTTCGTGATATTTAGACCTCATTTGGTAGGGTAGATCTTAGTTGCAATGACTTGATGTCCTATTGATTTGGCAATTTCTTGATGCATTGTTACTCATTTATTATTATTTTTATAAAATCATGCTTAGTCCTTTTAGGAGAACTTTCTTCAAGAAAGTTGTTCCACATCATGTCATGCATGTTAGGTAAGGTAATTTTCTCATAGTTAGAACATCAATGGGTGCCATCTAATTCTGTTGATTTGTTATGATCATTCTGAAGTTTCCTGTTATGAACTTTCTGTTGTGTTTGCCTAGCTAGATCTTTTAGATTAGTTTGTGCATGGATTTAGGACATGTCATCTCCATGAAATTTGTTCCAAAAATTTTAATCTTCATTTTCAAATGGTTTCCAATGAATTAACTTTTCAACTGCAATTTGGAAAAAGCTTTGGTACATGTGATGTTTTCAAAAAAGAAAAACTTTAAAATTCTTTTGAATACTCAATTTGACTTAGGAAAAATCATGGTTTGGATCATACTTAGAATTCCTTGATGCTTGTGAGTACATTCATGTGAGCCTTGAGTTAGCTTTGGCAATTTAATGCATTCCATAGCCTAAATATTTCTTAGTCCAAAATGTCTTCAAATCTTTTTGAACTTCAATTTGACATTGTTAAAGTCATGGTTTGCAAAATGCCTACAACACTTGTGAGTGGATTTAGGCGAGCCTCAAACTAGCCTTGGCAATTAAATGCATTCCCTAACTACAATATCACTGTCTCAAAAACTTTACTTTCTGTTATTGATGATTTCAAATCCATTTCTTGAAACATCATACGTACCTCGACATGCATATAACCATGTCATTCATTTAGAAATGCTTGTGTTTGTGATTAGTGCATGCTCTTGTTATAAGTGACCTATTAACGATTTACTTATTTGGTTGGTTGATTAAGAAATAAGGTCCAAAAAACTTGCTTGTGTTTAATTCAGGCATGTGCATATGAATTCTAGATGTATGTTAGGTACGATAAATGACATCAAGGGAAATTATTGGGAAAAAACTTAGAATGCCTTATTAAGGACTTATAAGGATTATTGTTCATATGAGAACATAAGTGGTTGTCATGACCTACCCCCCAGGGGGGAGGGGGGAGGGTGTAGGTTTAGGGGTATTGCCCTAAGGATGGATCTAAGGCCCATTAATTAGGCACAGGTTCTCCCAAGCCCATACCTCGCACAACATTGGGGTATTCTTAAGAATTTTGCAATGAGGAGTCGCCACTAGCCTATTGAGGTCGACTAGGAACCAAGTGAGGTATGGGAGTGTACCTCACTTCCTACACAACTTGAGAGAATCTAGGGTCGGGGACTTGATTATACAAATTAACCAATTAGTGTCATATCGGTACCTAATCTTGTTCATTTAAAGAAAATATTTTTTCAAGCAACTTGGATTGATTTTATGCCTATCCACTAACATGTGAGGCAATCATGCTGGTGCACAATCATTAAAATAACAATTAAAGCTACAAAGATCCTAATTGCAGTAAAATTGAGCACGTGAAACTAACGTTTGCAAATGTAATCAAATATGCAAATCAAATATGCAATATAATCAATGTGCTAGCAAATAAAGGCCTAATTAACTAAGAAGGCAAGATATGGAAATTCCCAACAAAACTCTTTAATTTTGGAATTTCGAAATTTTTTCTTTTGTAAAATAAAATAAAAATTTAAAAATAATATTCTTTCTTTTTTTTTTAATCGAGGCCAGGTTGGATCCGATCTCGACCTGATCCAAGTTTGATTGATCAAGGTGGGTCAGTCAAACCCGCTCGGGTCCAACCCGATTAGGGGTGGGCAGTCAACTTGCTTAAGCAAGTAACACTTGACCAACCCTGGTCAGGCCTTTGCTAGGCTAGGATCGGGCCTCAACCGGTGGGCCCAATCCCCTACAAAAATAAAAAAAAGGAGTCCACGAGGCCCACAATAAAGGGGCCAACGGATCGGGTCGGCAGGCTGAATAGGCCCACCTTCGGCTCGCTCGGCCCACTTCCCTTCTGCTCCTTTGCTCTTGACCCGCAAATACTTGACTACGGCGGGGGGGAGCGTGGCACGGCATTCGATATAGAGGTGATCCGGTTAGGGCGTGCGGTGTTGTTTCGATTAGGGTGGGGTGCGGAACGACTTCGACTAGTCGCGACGCCACTCTAGTGGCCGACCGACTTGGCTAGAGCTATATGCAAGAGGGTGGAGATGGGATTTTCGGCTAGGTACTTCATCGAACGGGTGGAGTGCGCTAAGAATCTAAAGGATTTTTGGCTCGGCCGAGCCGAGCATAGATGCGGAGGCTAATAAGGCATGCTAGAGCATAAGGAAATGCAAAGGGGGATGGGTGGTGGTTAGAGGTCACTCGAAACGGTCAGGAGAGCTCTAGCCAATTAGGCATTACACTATGTACATCCAATGTTTGACGAAATGCTTACCTGGTTTCTAGAGGAGTTGGCAGCGATAGCGGTGGTCGGGTGACTTATCGACGATGGTAGGGCATCTCAAGTCTCCTCAAGCCTTCTCCTCCTCTTCCTCCTCCAATTTTCCCCTGTTTTCTCCTATTTCTCCTCTCGGTTCTCTTCGAGTCTACGCTCTCTCCCTCTTGGTTCTCTCTTCTCGTTCTCTCCTTCCTCCCCACTACTCCTCCTTCTTTACTATTACTCTCTGTAGTCTTTTCTCCTTTGTTGTAGGTTCTCGTGCGAAGGGTGCTAGGGAAGGAGAAGATAGGTTGGTGACTGGTTGGGTTGAAGGTGGGGAGAAGCTAGGCTGCGCGAGAAAGAGGAGAAGGAAAAGAGAAAGGGCTGGGCCTAAGCCCATGGGGAAGGAAGGGAAGGATAGGCGGGCTGAGCCAAGGCTGGTTTCGGCCCGACCCGGCCTCTCTTAGTTTTTTTAATTTATTATTATTATTTAATTTTAATTTATGTATTTAAGGTAAATAAAAGTTAGGTGTTAATAGCTGCCCCTCTTTGAATGTAGCCTCGAAGAGGTTGCATTCAAAGACAGAAGACACCTAAATTATTTTGGCAGGAGAGAGATCTCGGGTGCATAGGCACATGTAGGGTCGACCAAAGGGACTCCTTATTACAAAAGCGTGTGATGAATAAGAAAAATAAAGGAAGACCCCAAGCTACAAAAGCACTCTGTGTCATAAGAAGAAAGAATAGACCCCGGGCTACAGAAGCACACTATGTCATAAGAAGAAGGAAAGACCCCAGGCTACATAAGTACACCGTGTCATAGGAAGAAGGAAAGACCATGGGCTACAAAAGCACGCCATGTCATAAGAAGAGTGAGAGATCCCAGGCTGCAAAAGCACACCGTGTCATAAAAAAGAGAGAAGAAACCCCGAGTTACAGAAGCATACCGTGTCATAGGAAGAAGGAAAGAGAGACTTAAGTTTACATAAGCACACTATGTTATAGGGAAGAAGAAAGAAATGAAGTCTCACCAAGTAACAACAAAGTTCGACTGGTTGAAGATACATGACTTGAGGAAAACTAATGAACCTTTGTAGATGATACGATTTAAGATTGACCACGAACCTTTGGAGACGACATGGTTTAAGGCTGACCATGAACCTTGTAGTCTTTAGGAAGCATCCGCTAACCCCTTGAAAACTACATGGCTTCACTAGGGAATCCTATCAAACTCAACTTGAGCAAATGTCATTAGGGACATCATCAAGAGATGTATTGGCAAATTGCAGTATTAATTGAATAAGCTAATCAAGCTAAGTTTGATTGCCTTGAGAAACATTTGATGTCAATTAGCATCACATAGCACAAAATTTATTATCTTGCTCAAGGATGTATCATTAATCATCAAATTCTCTAAGAGTCAAGTTCTTATCAAAACGACTTTTACTCGTGAAAATGCTTATTAAGCATGCCAAACTAGAGCTTCTTATTTAGAAAGAGTTTCTCACATACTTTCAATAAAATGGCTACTTGATCCCATCCATTCGCGTGGGAAGTAAGTGATTGCTGAGGTATCTCCATGACCTATGTCAAAGGCTTTCAAAAACATTCGCGATGAGCATAATTTGATTGATCAAAAAGGTCTTTTGAAAAGACCGCAATATAGGTTTCATCATATGTCACGCCCCGATCCTCAGGCACGTGCACATCCTTCTATTTGGTCGATTTTATAATGCGATATCCCAGGACTAGTATCGCCGACCCTTTCAGTTATTAAGCACATGCGGAAGCAATTAAAATCCCCAGACAATAAAACAATGGGATAGAAAAGCAGAGCCATATTTTTCATATTGAAATTTATAACCAAACTTTTATACAAAACACAAACCACTTCATAACTATTCACATCAAAAAGAGATCTCAAAAGAAGGTAGGATCTCAATCCATCCATGCCATACTCAAGGCCCATCTCGGTATTATCTTCTTCTTTCAAAATCCTTTCCTTCAAGTTTCACCTCCAAGATCTCCTTCCCAGACTTCTCCTCCTCAGCTCCTTATCGGGTCTGAAATGTTTTCCCCAAATTGGGATGAGACTACGTCTCAGCGAGTTCTACCCCACTAAGCCTGATTAGTAAACTACTATACTAAAGGCTGCCTAAACACGCACAGGGCAGAGGACTTACCTTGGCCTCAGATTCCACCTGCAAGTCAGTACAATTCATAATAGGCACCCAAGCAATCATAACACAGATCGAGGCATCGATCAAATCGACATAGTCGATTATATGCCAACAAGACCACTCACGGTCATTTCCATTCAGTCAATCAATTCACAACATCAAATCAAAGCAATGATCAATCGACCTCGTCGATTACATGTCAAACAAATCAATACCCACTGTGGGATATTTAAAAGCTAGGCCACGTGCATTCTCCAGGACGACCTTCCAAGTCTCCGAGTCCACGTGCCTCGAACCTTGGGCCCACGTGCATTCTCTCAGGCGACCTTTTCGCCAAGGTGATGCATCAAGTCACCGAGCCACGTGCCCTTTTAGATGCCTGCACTTAGTCACGAGCTCCATCAATGCTCTCAGGCGTCGATTCGCCAAGGTGACATACGAGTGCACACTTTACTATGCTCTCGGGCGTCTTTTTCGCCAAGGTGATACACAGATCACAGAGCCAACGTAAACAATTCAATATGCTCTCGGCGTCTTTTTCGCCATGGTGATACACGATCACAAAGCCAACATAAACAATTCAATATGCTCGGGCGTCTTTTTCGCCATGGTGATACACTGATCACAGAGCCAACATAAACAATTCAATATGCTCTCGGGCGTCTTTTTCGCCATGGTGATACACTGATCACAGAGCCAACATAAACAATTCAATATGCTCTCGGGCGTCTTTTTCGCCATGGTGATACACTGATCACAGAGCCAACATAAACAATTCAATATAATCAACCACTAAACTCACGTGCATTTTCCAGGTGATATTCCAATACCCAACGATTTCTCAATCAATTAATTAAATCAACTCAACAAAGCATTATCAATGCTAGATAACATACTTGGCCAATTCAATCTCAATCAATTCCAATCAAATTAGGTAAATCCCTAAAATATCACAATTTATTCAATTCCATACAACGTAGAGTTCAAATAAATAAACGGACTGCACCACGACGATCGGCACGAGATTTCGGTCGTCGGCCATCAAAATCTTAATTTCCGAAAAATAATTAATTTATTTATTAATTTCGAAAATTAAATAATTATTATTAAAAATTCAATTTAACTCAAATTAAAAGCCCGATTACATAAACGGACTTCGCCACGGTCATCAGCATAATTTTCCGGTTCAGACCATCTCAGTTGAATTTTCGGAAAATAAATAATTATTCAATTAATTTCGAATATTAAATAATTAATATTAAAAATCCCATTTAGCTCAAATTAAAGCCCGATTACATAAACGGACTTCACCACAGTCATCCTCATAATATTCCGGTTCCGAACGTCTCCCTTGAATTTTCGGAAAATAAATAATTATTTAATTTAATTCCGAAAATTAATATTTAAATACAAAAAAATCCACTTAGGCCCGAAAAGCCTAATTGGAGCCCACTAAGGCCGGGAAAATCCCGAGACACTTGATAAATAGTAGACCATGTCTACATGCTAATTACACAATCAATAAATCACATCACAATTGACTAATAATTGCTAATTTATTCTAATCTAACAACCTAAACATAATTAATTAAATCTAAACCAACCTTAAGCATAATTAGCCAACTAATCCAAGATTAGTGAGATTACTCACCAAATCGCGCGCAAATCGGATCAATCCGACGGCGGCGACGCGAGGAACGATTGTTCCCAAAGCACGGCTCGGTTTCGGGGCCGGGAAACGGCCAAACGGCCTTGAACAAGTGCTGGAAACCCATTTTTCAGCTGCTGTTCATGGCCAAACGAGGCTGCTCCGGTGGCTGAGATGGCGGAGCAAGGCTGGCGGAGGGCGAGGGGAACGTCGGGAAGGTCGGGCGGAGCTGGGCGGTGGCCGAAGGTGCCGGACGGGGGCTGGTCGGGGAGGAACTGGCCGGGTCGTGGCTGGATCGCGCGGCTTGGGCGCGCACGGGACGGGTGGCCGGACGGCGGCGAGCGCGGGCGGGGCGGCGGTGCGGCGGTGCGACGACGGGACGAGCGGCTAGCGGGAGCTGCGATCGTGCGGCTCCTTCTCGAACTTCCTCCTCGGTTCGCTTCTTCGGATGCGTGGGGAGGAAGAAGAAGAAAAAAAGAGAGAGAGAGAGAGAGAGAAAGAGCTTTGACTAGTCAAAAAGAAAGGAAAAAGAAAGAGGAGAAGCCAATTTCA
This sequence comes from Eucalyptus grandis, assembly GCF_016545825.1. NCBI lineage: Eukaryota > Viridiplantae > Streptophyta > Magnoliopsida > Myrtales > Myrtaceae > Eucalyptus > Eucalyptus grandis. Next base: position 21,610,070 of record NC_052616.1, read on the forward strand.
AATTGGCTAGGGAAGTGTTCGGTGGGGGTGGGCGTCCGCACGAAGGGAAGGGGAGAGGGAGAGAGGAGAGAGAAAGAAAAGAGAGAAAAGAAAGAAAAGAAAAGAGAGGAGAGAGAGAAAAAGAAAAAGGAAATGCATATTTCTTCATTTCTTCATTTCCTTTTCTCTTTTCCTTTTCCTTTAAATTTTCTTTTTGGTCTTCAATTTTTCCTCCAATAATTTCTTTATTGAAATTTCGGACCCGTCAATAAATTGACGAGCGATGAGACAGGATTCTATTTATCCAGTCAAATTAAAACCCGAAAATCTGGATGTCACATCATAGGCTCACACAAAGGGATTATTGCTTTGAAGCCAATAAAGGAACATTTGTCACTATCTTCATCAGATTTACAAGTCGAGAACTTGGAAGATAAGATAAGATAGAATTGCTTCCACTCCTTCAGCGGTAGCTTCTTTGTGGCATTCTCATTTTTTACTCGAACCATCCCAATCAAAAGAGACTTTGGAAGAGGGTTGTAACGTTAGCTCGGGAGAGGCTCGAAAGCCTTAAAATTTTAAAGAGGTTTTTAAGAGTCGGTGATCATCATGGCATCGTGACCAAGTCACTCAATCTTTCGAAATCATTTGGCTTTGAAACACAGCACCTCTCAAAAGTCCTTTGACTAATTATTTCTACATGGGAGCTTTGCGCATTTCTCTAATTTCCTTTGCACTTGCGATGATTTTTTTTTACACAAGCACTTGGACTTTGATCATTTTTCCTTCACATAAGATGCAGCCTTTTGGCTCTTTTTCTTGAGGGGCATTAGCCTTCCTTTCACCAAGCACACTATTTTTCATGCCCCCTAATTTTTGTCAAACTTTTGCTCTTTAAACTTTTGGAGCTCTTATGACTTTCGAGATGCTTTTCATGTTTTTTCGTAAATGTCAATTGTATGTGGTCAATCCTTATGCCTTGCCCTAGTGAAAGGAGATGATCACCGCTTGGGATTCAAAAATGAAGAATCAAACCCAAATTGGTTAAAGCAACAGGCATCGGTGTTTGGGTAGAGGAAGAATTGCTCTTCTTCACCTTGGGATGAGTCAAACTCTGATAAGAATTCCTCTAAAGCTATCACCAGAAGATTGATACAAGTGACAACAATAGTATCTTTCTCAATCTTTCACTCTACATCTCAACTGAAACCTCCTATGATGCCCTAGTGTAAGGTCATTCTCGACATGGGTATTTTAAAGGATCATCTTTATTCAGCTGAAAGGGTTAGCAAGATGTCGCTTAGTGCTTGGGATTGATGAAGGAAATGCCTTTATCATTTTGATCTTTGTGTTCAATGGGAATGAATCCTTCACCCTAAAAAGAATGTCTCTTTTCACTCAACTCTCAAAAGTGTTTAAAGGATGTGTTTGGAAATGACTTGCCTTTCTTCATCCTAAGCACTTCTTGTTTGGCATGGTAAACGTTTCACATTTTTGCTCAAATAAATTCATTTTTATGAGGCCCTTTTCTCAAGGGTCATAGACATGAAGCACGCATTGTGACACTGGAAATAGGTCATGCAAATGATGCCATGCCTTTTTTGTTCTTTTTTTGTTTGTTGTTTTTTTTTTTTATCCCCATCGTCCCAGTTTGCCTCTCATTTAAGAAGAGGGGATACTTAGCCCTATGTTTGGAGACTCGATGGGTCTTTGAATCAACTTTTTCCCTGCCACTTCTTTATCAAACAGTAAGGTGCCTGAAACACAAATAGATATTCGTGTATGTAACATGTGCATGATATCTACAATGCGATAAATGATGCTATGTGACTCGGATTATGCATGAAGTGGCTCCTTGGCCTTGATTTCATTCATGGAAAATACTTCTTGACTACATCAGCATTTATAGGTTTAAGCAATTCACTACCATCCATTTCAACCAAAATCATAGCACCTTCAGGTAGAATCTTCTTAATGACATATGGCCTTTTGTAGTTCAGGGTGAATTTACCACAAGGGTCTAATATGATCGGAAGCACTTTCCTCAGCACCAAGTCGTTGACTTTGAAGTGTCTAGGACACACTCTTCGATTGAAGGCTTTTTCGACTCGTCTATGATAGCATTGACCATGACACATAGCTTACAATCTCTTCTCATCGATCATGTTTAGCTGCCATGCCTCTATTGCATCCACTCAGTCTCGTCAAGCTTAGACAAGGAAAAGACTCTTAGAGAAGGAACTTCAACTTCAATAGGCAAGACCGCCTCCATCCTGTACACGAGTGAAAAAGGAGTTGCCCTCGTAGATGTGCGGATAGAAGTTCGGTGTACCATTAGTGCATAAGGAAGCCTCTTGTGCCAATCACAATAATTTATGGCAGTTTTTAACAAGATTTTCTTTATGTTCTTATTTGACGCCTCCACCGCTCCATTCATCTGAGGGCGGTACGGTGATGAGTTGAAATGCTTAATTCGAAACTCATTAAGCAAGCCATCCACGACTTTGTTATTCAAATTAGTGCCATTGTTAATAATGATCACCTCCAACACCCCTAACAGAAACAATGTCGCAACAAATTAACTGGCCACATTCTTGGTAGTGACATTAACGTATGAGTTGGCCTCAATCCACTTGGTGAAATAATCTATCGCCACCAAGATGAATCGATGCCCATTTGAAGCTTTGGGGTTCTTGGGCCCGATCACATCAATCCCCTACATTGAAAAGGGCTAGGACAGGGACATTTGGGGAAGCTCATTTAGAGGGGCATTTATCTTGTCTCCATAAATCCGGCACTAGTGACATTGTAGTATGTGATGAATGCAGTCGAATTCCATGGTCAGCCAAAAATAACCGAGTCGCGTGATCTTTCTCACCAAGAAGTATCCATTCATATGGGGACCGCACTCCCTTTCATGTATCTCTTTCATCAAACAGTCTGCTTTTTTAGCATTGACACACCTTAGCAATGTCAAGTCGAAGGACCTTTTGTAGAGGACATCTCTACTAGCGAAGAATTTTGATGCTAACTTCATCAAATGCTTTCTGTCTGCTGCTCACTTCCTTCAGAGAATTTGCCCTTCTACAGGTACTTCAAGATGTCATGATACCAAGGCTATCCGTCCGGTTCCTCTTCGACTATCATGCAATAAGCCGGGCGCCTAAGGATCTCAATTCTCAATGGTTCAGTATCCATGCATTCAGCTACTTATAACATTGAAGATAGGGTAGCCACAGAATCAGCAAACTGATTTTGAGAGCTTGGTAAGTATTCGAATGATATTTCTTGGAATTCCTCCATCAACTCCCCTAGGAACTTATGATATGGAATCAATTTAGAATCTTGTGTTTGCCATTTGCCTTCGGTCTGTAAGATGATAAGGGCCGAATCACCATAAACTTGCAGCTTTCGGATTTTCATATCGATGGCAGCCTGGAGGCCAAGAATGCATGCTTCGTACACAGTGACGTTATTCATGCAAGGGAACATCAATTTAGCGGTGATGGGGTAATGATGTTCGTCTGGGGAGATAAGAATTGCCCTAGTACCCAAGCCGGCTAAGTTAACTACACCATTGAAGTACATTGTCCATTTGTCACTTGATACAAGTAAAATTTGTTCATTTGCATCACTATCCTCATTAGATGCTATGGACCTCTCAGAATTTTGGCCAACATGTTTGCTGTGGCACAACCTTTAACAAACTTATGTCCTAGGCTTGAACGTCAAACTCTAAATCAAGATTTGTCACTTGGCCAACTTGCGAACTAATGCCAGCTTCTCTAAGGGATACATGATGGGATCATTTTTGGTCACCAACAAGATTCGGTGATGAAGTGTGTATTGCTGCAACCTGTGCAAGACCCAAACCAAAGCCACGCAAGCTCTCTCAACTTCCGTATAGTTCATCTCAGAAATAGTTAACTTCTTGCTCAAGTAGTATATTGCGTATTCTCTCCCGTCATTTGGTCTTTTCTAGGCTAACATGGCTCCCAATGACTCGTCATGTATGGTCGAGTACAAAATTAGGGGAATTTTAAGGAGAGGGAGCACCAGGGCTGATGCATGAGTGAGATAGTGATTTATCTTCTCGAAGGCACCCTGTCACTCGGCATCCCATGTCACGCCCTGAACCCCGAGACACGTGAACAACCCGCCATGGTGATGTAAATGTGACATTCCCAGGTAGTGTCGCCGACCCCATTCATTTATTATTGCGCAAGTGGAACGTATTATAAAACCCCGACAATGAAATACAAGATAGAAAAGCAAGAAGCAAATTCACAACCAATCACTTACATAAACCCACGAAGTTACAAACGAAGGCTTATAGCCAAAAGTCTACAAAAGACCGGCTCTTAAAAATGAACTATCCTACGACCTAGAAGTCGGACATGTTCTCCAATCCTCATGATTTCACCTCTACAACTCCTCAAGGTCAACCAAAGCTATCTGGCTACTCCGTCCACCAGGGACCTGAAATTGTAATCCCCCAACCGGGATGAGACAATGGTGGCCTAACCACATCATACAGAGAACTTACCTCACCTCAGTTCCTTCCTACAAGTTAGCATAATTCAAATCACTCAATCATAGATAGTAATACGAACTTAAACAACTAGAATGCCAACAATATCATTGCAAATGACCATAAGAGTCCGTATTATAAGACCAAATCATTATGACACGTCCCATAACATGTCACAATTCCGTCCCAAAATCCGACCCATTAATAACACACAGCATGCGTTCCAATTATTATTCACTGCCACACAATGGCATAGCCTACTCGCATTAATGCCAAGCATCGCCCCCCCATGGAGCGTGGCTTCGTCATTACATCGACGGCATTCCCGAACGAGCATAGGTCCAGTTGGCCTAGCTTCTACTGCGACCCAAGCCACATCACTCTGTTGGCAGTGTTTCTAAAGGAATAAAGGTCCATTTGGTGTAGCCACTACTGCGACTAAGTCATTCAACCAGCACACGACAATTCAATATTGGCCCCCTGACACTTTGTATTTCACTCAATGCTCTGATTAAAATAGTAGTCCTGGTATCTTTCTTTTGTATTAAAACATTCGAGAAAGTAGTTGTGCGTGGGCACACATCACTTTGAACCAAAAATGAATACCTTCCTTTTTCAAACCCCACCGTTTGATATAATACTAAAAATCCATTTTCGGTGTAGAACCCAACACTCGAGATCTTCTGAAGAAATTATATACTTTTCGCAATCACCACTAAATTTCACAATTCAACAATCAATTGCCCAAATCATCACTCAATTTGCAATACCTAATCATCAATTCCATAATCTGAATACACAACAGCGATCATCGTGAAATTCGAGAATTTAGGGTCCGAAATAATTTTTGGAATTTATTAAATAGTTAAATTTATTTCGAAAATTAATTAAATAATAATGTCCATATTTTCACAATCCACACTCAATTTATAATATCCAACCATAAATTTCAAAATCCGAATACACGTAACGATCGGCATGAGATTATGAGAAAATAAGATCCCAACGAAATTTTTGGAATTTAATAAATAATTAAATTTATTCCGAAATTAATTAAATAATAATATTTTAATAATTTCGAATAAATATATATTATTAAATTATTTAATAATTTCGGAATACTAAATAAATTAAAAATAAATTTCTTTAAGTCACATCAAGGTTCATATTAATATAAACATTCACTTATTCTTAAATTAAACACACTTTAAGTTAATTAAGCACCATAATATAATCTACACTTAAAAATAAATTAAACTAACCACCTAATAACACTTAACATAAATTAAGCACATCTAAAGCATAATTAACCCTCTAATCAAGGTTTAGTGAGCTAAACTCACCCAATTAACAAACTGAGCGAACCAAAACGATGGGGACGCCGAGGGGAACAACTTTTCTCAAAGCGGGCCAAGCATCCGGGGTCGGGAAGACGGCCAAAACGGGCCAAAACCAGGCTAGAATACCCACTTTTCTTGGCTACTATCCGCTGCTGGTTGAGGCTAAGAAATGGTAGATCCAATGCCGACTTGTGTTGGAAACGAGCGGAGCAGCTACGGCGGTTTCGCGTGGCCATCGGCGAGGTCTCACGGTGGCCGGAGGTGGCTGAACCACGGCCTGTGTTGGCCTGAGATGAGGGCGAGCAGGGACGACAGCGAGGCTCCGGCTGGCGCACGAGCATGCAGGCGAATGGGGAGCGGAGCTGACCGGTTGCGCGGGTGAGCGGGTGCGGACGGTCGGCGACGAGCGGGTGGCCGAGCGGCGGACGAAGGCTGGTCAGGCTGGCTGAACCGGTTCCCTCTCTCTCCAATTTCAAAAATTCCACCCCCCCAAGAGCTAGAGGTTGAAAATGATGGAGATGGGTGAAGTGATGTCCCACCTTTCCAAAAGCCAATCCCCACCATCCACTTGTCATCATCCTAGCCACTCTTGCCCATACCATGATATCACTTGTGATGTCACAATCCACTAACTCCAACCTCCCACAACCTTATTCCAATAGGTTCAATTTCATTTTCCACTGGGGCATAAAATCTTGTACATTAATTTCTTCAATTCCAATCAATTCTCTTCCAATTGAGTCCAATTAAAGTCCATAAATTAATTCAATGTTCCTAATAAGATTTGTGATACACCATGACTTCCAATTTCAAAATTCGATTTCAATCTTACAGTTAATTTCACTTTGGCACGATATTAGCACGTCCTGATCTACCGAGTAGCTTTTAGAAATTTTCATGCATTTGACCTGTGGTTGATCAATTCAAGCCATAATGTACATCTTTGACACATTGATGACTTTCGGTTGTCGGGATAATCTCAAGGTTTTAAATACGGACACAGGGTACTCAATCGACAGAAAATCGGTTCAGTGTCGATTGACAAAATTGTGGGACCCGATGGTATCACCCACACTTGATCACATGCCTCTATCGAGTCAACCTATCTCCAGTCTCTAATTGATTTTTATTTGTGCCGTAATGACCCTTGTAGATTAGCTCGGTTGAAAGGTCATTTTCTAGTCAAATTCTCGAGTCGATGCATTAGAATTTCTTAGTAGCTTCACTTGATAGACTAGTTTTCACATGAGTGGCCAACTAAAGGAAAAGAACTATATACATGCCAACGAAATGCCCGTCTCAATTTATTGAAAATATAATTGGAAAATCGGGATGTCACATCCCACTCAATCTTTGCATTCTTTTTTAGGAGATTGAAAAATGGCTTCGCTATTTTAAACAACTGACAGATGAACCTCGCCACATAATTAAATTGTCCCATCAGGCCATGGACTTCCCCAGCAGTAGTCGGGGGTCATAAATCACAGATGGCCTTAACTTTTGATGGGTCAATCTCTATGCCCCTACTATTGACCATGAACCCTAACAACTTCCCAGATCTCGCTCCAAAAACACATTTTGCGGGATTGAGGCGTAACTTGAATTTCTGAAGACATTCGAATAGTTTCTGCAAGACTTTGATATGGTCCTCACTTCGTCTTGATTTTGTGATCATATCATCTACATATGCTTCGATCTCCTTGTGCATCATGTCATGAAACAACATGACCATGGAACTCTGATACGTTGCCCCCACATTCTTTAGACTGAAAGACATCACTTTGTAGCAGAAAGTTCCCCAAGGAGCTATGAATGATGTTTTTCTCCTATCTTCCTCCTTCATATGGATTTGGTTATATTCAAAAAAACCATCCATGAAGGAGAATAACTCAAATCCCATCATACTGTCAACCAAGACATCGATATGTGGGAGCGAAAAGTTGTCCTTAGGACTTGCTTGATTCAGGTCGCAATAGTCAATACACACCCTGATTCACCCATCTTTCTTCATTACAAGCACGATATTTGCTACCCAATCAGGATAACACGTCACTTCGATAAAATCTACTTTCTGCAGTTTCATCACTTCTTCTTCAATCTTATTAGACAACTTTGGTTTAGTTCTTCTAAGTCTTTGCTTCTTAGGTGGCACATTAAGATCTATCGGTAAAGTGTGTTCCACAATTTTGGGGTCCAATCCTAGCATGTCAACATATGTCCAAGCGAACACATCTTGATATTCTTTCAAGAGTTTAGTCATCCTTTCCGCATTTGACTCTGAGAGACATGCCCCGATCTTTACTTCCCCGACATTCTCTACATCACCCAAGTTTATGGTGACTGTTTGTTATCTGTCAATGGCTTCGATTCTTCATGTCAATTCCATTCACGCTGTGATATCCAGATTTCGTCGAACCTCGAGTATGTAACGGTCCGTGACGGGTCAATGAGTTTGTCATCAAACTGCGTCATTGGCACCACTTGTGGATGCCGTTTCGTTATTACCATCACCGGACCGAGACGTCACGTTTTGTAATGATCTTACAGCGTACCATCTTAGTCATGCCTTTGTCATGTTGTGACGGTCCAATCACCATATAACTTATCGTCTCATCAAAAATTTCCTTACGCAACGCCACCAATGAGAACAACATCCACTAGCATTTGTACCTTGCTAACCGAACCTTCCATGCAAGTCATCTTCGACCCCGTGCGTACGTGAAATCTGACGACGAAAAATGACAAAGACTCCCCTATTTACCTCACGTCGACTCTCAACCGTCCTCGGCCACAGATCACTGACTACCATCCCCGATTGCTACCATGCTGACCCGAATACGTCGATGAAGGAGCGCCAAAGTTGGCAACCATGTGACTACGTCAGCCGCCCCTCCTCCATGCAGCAAACGAAGACACGGAGACCCCATTTAGTTGACCCATGCAGTCAACTAAATGAGGGATACGTCTATGCATGGAGACGGATAAGTGGCGGCCAAAATTCTCCAAGGATGGTCACGTTTTGCTCGAGCTGTCCTTGCCTCTTCGCTGCCACCAAGGAGAGTAGTTTGTTGACTGGATTAGTCATCCCGTGGGAGGAACAAAACGAGCTAAGGAAGGAGAGGGGCGGAACTCACGAAGAGGAGCCAGCAAAGAGAGAGAGAGACAGAGAGACCACTTCCTCATTCCATCGCCGTCGGCCTCTCACCCCTTGCTCGTGCGCCTAGTCGCCATCAATCGCCGTGTCAACGGCCTCCTCACCGCGTCCCAACCTCCCTCACCGCTGTTGGGTGACTCACAACTGGCCACAGCCCGTCCAGCCAACCACCTCAGGAAGTTCTCCTTGTTTTGCTCGTGATTTGTTGCCGACGACCACCGCCAGCCTTCAACGCCTCTGCTCACGCCTCACCACCGTCCCTCAACTGCTGCCGGACCGGGAGACCTGCAGCTCACACCTCATCGCACGCTGCCGTTGCCGTTGCCGTCACCTCGCCACAACTGCGCGCACCGCTTATGCCTAAAAAACCCCGAGGCAAGTGGTAGCTCTGTCGCTCTATATTGTGCGAGAGAGCTCTTTTTCGTTAAGATAAAGAGGTATCTGGCGAAACCAAACTGAGATCTTGGAGCAAGGACGTTGAGATCAAACATGAACCTGTCCGAGCCGGGAGCATGTGTACGGATTAGGTTGAATGTTACGGAATTACCGTTAGTCAATTGTGTAGGCGGTCCGGTCGAAAACACTGATGTTGGATGCTTGAAAGGTACAATGCTTAGACGGTACGGAATTGTCCTCGACGAGATGAGCCGAGTTTAGCGTTGAGTGATCCCATTTCGCACGTGACGACCATCGGTAGGATCAGCGTGGGTTTGGGTATAGAGCTATGAGCTATTATAGCCGTAGGATCATTATATCGGCTTTAGTGGAATCGGTCTTGCTAATTGGTCCCGCTTGTTGTGATTCGGCGTAGATTTGAGGTAAGTGGGATATATATATATTGTTTAGGGTCAAGTGCTAAAAGACCTTAGGTGAGTTGTCGGAATTAAGTCAAATAGAATAAAAAGGAGGTACGGACCTCAGGTGAATCAGTGTGATGATTCTAATAAAACCTGTTAGGTGCTGCGTCATGGTTGAAACGTTATTGATGCCATCAGACCCCTAGGACGACGATGCCCTGGGTGTCGGGTTGCCTAAAGGATCATGATGGCAATGTCTCTGGATGCCTGGGGACTGGTGAGCCTCAAAGGTTCCCTGGAAGGCAGGATGCCTGGGAGTATGACATAACACAAACCGGATGCTTGGGGACATCATACGTGATGATGACAACGGGTCGAGTGGGGTGGAGTAGTGGAGGACTCGGGAGAACGGCAGCATTTTTGGAAGCCAGGTCATGATGCCAGGACGACGATGTGGATAGATAGCTAGATAGTTGGTTCAATTTTGGTTTAACCAAATATAGGAACTTTTGGCCTATGTGTACCAACTAACGTCGTCCGAAAGACATAAATAAATAAAGTGCCTGGTCGATATATCATGTGCATCATTTTAAGTTTGAATGGGGTATGTATTCACTTCCGCAATAGTTTAGCGTAGGGACCAATGAAAGTCATGGCGAATCTTAAGGGTCAAGGGTCACTCAAACAAAGCTGCCGCTGTGAAAGGATACCACCGCAACGAAGTGGTATCAAAGCAAAGGATAGCTAGGACAGGGAAATGGCGTGGCAACCATAACGGGCTGAGGGCTGTCACACACGCTCGATCCCCTTCTGGTCATCATCGGTGTCATCAAAACCCGAGAGACTTTCCTCATGCACATTCGAGTCGTGAGTCCTTATCATGATTATGCATAATGTAATGCTTGGGATGTGATGTGATAAGTTAGAGCATGTCAACAATAAAGATCATGCATGTCGTTTTCGAAGAATTTTTGAAGCATTTTTTGTAAAGAGTTTCAAGAACTCATCCTTATATCCTTGGATTTCCTCGTCCTTGCAAAACAGTCAAACTTGGGAGCATGTGGAGGCCTAGGCCTTAGCGACCATCATAGGACTAGTTTGATGTGCTTCCACATGTCCTTAATAAAACACGCATCTATTTTAAGGAAAGATAAGGCCGTATTTTAACACACACCAACCTCGACCAACAGCTCAAGATTGGGGCTGACCATAATTCATGTTACAAACGACATAAACAAGAAAGAAAAATAAAACTATGAGATCCCACGCAAGGGAGAAGGCACAAAACAGAAGGCTAAGCTAAATGAGAACCGCCTTACTTTGGAGGGACAGCTACAATTTTGGGGGACTCAGCTTCCTCGCATGCTAGGATGGTGCATATGACATCCTCCTTAAACAGCTCGGTCACACCATTGATTGCCCCCTCTTCCTTGGACAGCATCTTTGGAGGTCCTGGAAATGTTTGTTCCAGCAACGGGGAAAAAAGCTTCTGATTGCCCCCGTCATCCTCGCTCCGGGCAATGCGTCCACCTCAGTTTCCATACTCACTTCCGCCTCGGGTTGTCATGCCCCGAACCCCAGGCATGCAACAACCCCTTCCTTGATCGATAGAAAGCGATGTACTAGCATGCGTCGCCGACCCTTTATTTTTATTGCACATGCAGAAGCGTATAATAAATCCCCACACAACATAGATATATGATAGGAAAGTAGGATACCATTTTCACCAAACACTTTTCATAAACATACCAGGTCAACCCTACAGGTTTATACACATGAGTTTTGAATCAAAAGAAACTATCGGGCCACCTATGCTCCAGACCTTTCAACCTCGGGCTTCGGGTTCTTCACTTCCGCAATAGTTGAGCTCACGACGGGGTGAGACATAAATCTCAGCGAGTTCTTCCCCTAAGCCCTCGGTTAGAACACCAACTCAACTCAGGATATTTCTCTATAACCACCCCCACAAACAAAGCAACGACTAACAACCAACAATCAACAAATCGATTCACAAGCAACCTTACCTGGTAGACAACTCCGACCAGTGAGTGGCGGCCACCGTTTGTACGGATTGGGTGTCCCGAGCATGATGGTGGGTGGCACGAGAGCTGATTCACATGGGAATGCAACAATCAACTCCTGTTTTTGGAGGAAGGTCACCTGGAGCATAAGCAGGAAGGAAGGGAAAATAGGGGAGAGAGGAGCTACAACTTCTTGGAGCTGAAGAGGCGGAGAGAGAGTGAAGTGAGAGCTACTATTCTCTAGTTCTTTGAGCTCACAAAAAGCTTCAACAGCTGAAGGGGGACCACCATTTGGCCCCAAGTCTTCAATTCTTATCCATTTCACTCATCACATGCCCCCACCACTTCTCAGCTATCATCCTTAGCCATTTGCACACCCAAGCTTCCTAGCAAGCCAACCAAATGGTCCAAAATGTTGCTCCCCCCTTGGCCTACGAATTTTGTACATTCCCCATCCAATTCCACTTCAATTCTTCTCCAATTGGGCTTAATTCAAAGGCTAAAATATCAAGGAGGATGTCCATACTTGATTCCACATTTTTCCTTGCCAAATAGTCCAACTTGAATGCCAAAAGTGCCACAAAAACGGTCCTCTAATTTTCTCGGTTCAAAATAACCCAACTTTGATTTTTTGCCGAAATCTTGGGTTTGCGGAAAAATATCTTCGAAGGATGAGTCGACATTCCTAAAATGAACCATGACATGACATAACTTTCAATTTCTGAAATAGGGTTTAAATTTGCAGTTAATTTCAACCGAGCGTGATTTTAGCATGACCTAACCTACCAGATAGCTTTCAGGAATTTTTATTGCAATTGACTTGTTGTTGATTATTTTCGAGCCATATTGTGCATCTTCAACTCATTGGCGACTCTTTATTGTTGTGAAAATCACGAGGTTTCAAATACGGGCACAATGTACAAAAATGACAGAAAAATCAGTTTAGTGCCGTTAGATAAGAATTTTGCAATTAGGTAAAATCACCCATACAGTAATCATATGCCTCTGTCGAATCAACCTATCTCCAGTCTCTGATCAATAATGACGGTGCCGTAATGACCCTTGCGGATTAGCATGGTTGAGCAGTCAATTCCTAGTCAAATTCTCGAGGTTATTGCATTTAGATTCCTTAACGGCTTCACATGATAGGCTAGTTATCTCATGAGTGGCCAACTTAGATAAAAGAACTATAGGCGCGTCGATGAAAAGCCCAACTTATTCAATTGAAAACAAAACCTAAAATTCAGGATGTCACAACTCTTCCCCTCTTATAAAAATTTTGTCCTCAAAAGTTAAACCATTACTAATCCTTAAACAAAAAGGTGGGGGTATAGTCGTCTCATTGAATCTTCACTTTCCCAAGTTGCTCCCTCTGTGTGGTGGTGTTGCCTGACCACCTTAACTAATGGGATTGTCTTGGTGCACGGAACCTACTGATAACTGTTAAAACGAATTTTAACAAGATCTCCTACTTAAGCTCGGCAACGTCAGGTGCACACAATCGTCCTCGGAATCTTAGTGTTCCGTCATCAGAAATCTAGAAGTCAGTCTTTCTCTTTCGATACCTTCTTGTAGAATCTTCCTAATTTCTGGGTCTGTTAGCTCAAGTATCTTGATTCGATTTGCACTTCGATTCAATTATGAGGGTGGCTATAAGATTTGAAAGGTGGCCTACCTCAAATTTGAAAACCGAATCTCGAGCTTCCTCGAGTAAAATCCACTCTTTAACCATCATCCGTGCAACTAAAGACTTCCAACTCAACGCATTTGCGACCTTATTCGCCTTTCCAGGGTGATACAAGATATCACAATCATAATCCTTCAGAAGTTCCATCTAGCGACGTTATCTCATATTCAACTCCATATGAGAGAATAGATACTTGAGACTTTGATGATCTGTAAAGATCTAGAACCTTTCTCCACACAAGTAATGTCTCCAAATTTTCAAAGCGAAGATGATCACTATGAGTTCTAAGTCATGTGCCGGGTAATTTAGCTTATGAGGTCTTACCTAACGGGACGTGTATGTAGCAACTCTACCATGTTGGATTAACACGCAACCCAATCCTCTAAATGACACATCGCTATAGATCCCATATCCTCCAGGACTAGATGGTATGGTCAGCACAGGTGCGGTAGTCAGCTTCTACTTGAGCTCTTGGAAACTACACTCGCACTTATCTGTCCACACAAACTTCTCTTCCTTTTTCAATAGTCGAGTCAATGATGAAGCTAATGCTGAGAATCATTCCACGAACCTTCTATAATAACTGCCAATCCCATAAAGTTTATGATCTTTGTCATGACAGTCGGTCTTAGCCAGTTGATCACCGCTTCAATCTTGGTCGAGTCTACGAAGATTCCTTCGCCTAAAATCACGTGATCTAGGAAAGCAACACGAGTCAACAAAAACTCACACTTGTTGAACTTGGCATACAATTCATGGTTCCTCAGAATCTGGAGTACTATCCTCAAATGCTTTTCGTGCTCCTCTAGACTTCTCGAGTACACCAGAATGTCGTCGAAAAACATTATCACGAACTCAATCTTCCTTTCTAGGAGCAAATCGGATGATTCCTCAAGAAACGCATTAGAAAACTTCTGTACCACAACGATGCTCTCCACTTTCGGCTCCTCAACTATCGTATCTACTACAATTGCCAAGTAACATTGGCAACCCACATCCAATAATCGGTTGCCTTAAATGACGACATTAAAATAAACGAGGGTCCTCCTCGATTTTCGACAAACTTGAAACTTTCTCCCACTAACTATTTAGACTGGATTACTGCATAACAACGATTCATTACAACAAGATGCTCCTTGAGCCAATCTTTTCCATTTACAACCTCAAAGTTATACATAAGCAAAAATAGCTAAGTACCACTTTAACCAGTGCTTCTCCTTTTTACAACTTCATTTCAACAAACTGAAATTTTACAAGCTTAACCAAAATTCCGATGTAACACTCTGATAAAATTATCCCAAAAACACTCTTCCCCTGATCGGTGCATGGTTCAATTCATTCCTATTCTTTTCGCCATCCTAGTGGCGCCCTATCTGTGGTACCGGTGCTTGTGCTCCCCTGAACCTATGTGGACAGTCCCTCACTTAATGGCTGTGCTGACCACATCCATAGCACGCTCCCATTATACCAGGACACTAGGTTGATCCATGCTTCCTTCTACAAACTTGGCACCCATCTGGTGAGTCTTTTGCCTCCCATCGGATGACAGCATGCACCCTTCCTTGCACTGGAGGCTTATTCCAAATACCCCACTGTGTGTTCTACGACCATTCCCTCTATTCTATCCCATCGGTGGCGGCGGTAGCGGCGGCAGCAACTACTGTGGTCCTAACAGCCTTTTGGGATAGTTTCTGGCCAGGTGACCTTATTGGCCACACTTAAAACAAGCACCCGTCCTAAAATGGCACGGGGCTTGTCCATGTCACCTTTTGTAGAAGTGACACGTGCCATTCTGACTCGACGCTAACATGATACTTTCCTCCAGTCATGGGCTTCTTCCCAAATTGGTTTCCATCTCTAGTAGATCTGAACCTCGACTTAGATGCAACCACATGTTCATTCAAATTCCTCTCTATCAACTAGGCTCATCCATACAACTCATTATAATTCTTTAGATTTAACGGCACCAGCAGATTCTTCAGCTCCGACTGGAGGCCATTCTTGAACCTCCTAGTTCTATCCTTTAGATGTTCTACTAGTCTTGGGGCATACTGCGACAGCTTGACAAACTTTGCCTCATACTGGTCTACTGTGATCAGACCTTGACAAAGGTGCTGGAATTCCTCCATCTACCGTTCCTTGGCAGAGTCAGAAAAATACTGCCATTAAAAGCTTTAAGGAAGGCGTCCCACACCCGGAACCACACCTTCTGGGAACATTATCCCTCTGGTGGCGCTCCACCAAGTGCTTGCATTTCCTTGCAGCCAATAGATTGCAAGGACCACCTTCTCTTCCTCTGTGCACCTTAGCAGTGCAAAGGCTTTCTACAAGTCTTGGACCCAGTGTGTTGTAGCCTCGAGGTCTCCTGCACCAATGAACCTCGACAGGTTCAGCTTCAAGAACTACTCTACAAGCTTGTGCATTGGCTTCTCTCTCTCTCTCTCAACAATTACATTCCCAGGTGGAACTTCGGCAAGTATAGCAACAGCAAAATTGGCAGCAGTAGTAGTGGCAACTGTAGCGACAGCGGTAATGGTGGCGGCTTGATTTTGTGCCTGTTGCCCTACCACACTCCCAAGCGTTTCTAGCGTCTAAACAATCACATCTATCCTAGGATAGCCAGGGATCGCTACCAACTAGAGGCGGTGCTACTCCACTAGCGCTGGCCTCAGCCTGCACTCTACCACGACCACCTCGGGTACCGACCCTTGTTGGTGTTGTACCTCGAGTCACTGGTCCAATGGTTCTCTTCCTAGGAGTCCTCTGCTCCTAATCTCTTATTTTGTAGACTTTCTACATAACCTATTCCCAATTCCATACAGAATTAGAAACTGAGTGATCCCCACAAAACAAACTACCAATCAATTAATCAATCACAAGCATCTACATAAGGAAAAAGCCTTTCCAACTAACTATCCCAAAACCCATCGCACCTTATCACTCTAAACACTAACCTTGCTCTGATACCGCTTTGGGTGGGGATGTCACGCCTCGAACCCTGGGCACGCAAGAACCCCTTCCTTGGTCAATAGAAAGCAATGTCCTAGGACGCGTCGCCAACCCTTTCTTTTTATTACACATGCAGAAGCGTATAATAAATCCCCAGACAACATAGATAAGGGAAAGGAAAGCAGGATACCATTTTCACCAAACACTTTTCATAAACATACTAGGTCAACCCTACAAGTTTATACACATGAGTCTTGAATCAAAAGAAACTATCGAGCCACCTATGCTCTAGACCCTTCAACCTCGAGCTTTGAGTTCTCTGCGCTAGGGATTTGAAAAGATCGAGCCCACGATGGGGTGAGATATAAATCTCAGCGAGTCCTTCCCCTAAGCCCCTAGTTAGAACACCAACTGAACTTAGGGTATCTCTCCAGAACCACCCCACAAACAAAAGCAACGACTAACAACCAACAATCAACAAATCGATTCGTAAGGAATCTTACCCGGTATGCCATACCCTGCACGTTAAATCTCAGCACAATACACACATGGCACATGGCCATTAGATGATGAAGTTCATCAATCACATACGAATTGTGTCACAAATGATCTCACCTGACCATTGCTACACCTTGCACTTTATCGATTCATGCGTGTGTGCCATAAACAATGTGCTGAACTCATGCATGGTCAAAACCAATGATGCCATGATTCTCATATGCTCTTGCACATTAGTGCGCCATATAACCCATATCGATCAATCACACGAGTCTTGATTATAAGGTAAAATCATTATGACACGTCCCATACCGTGCCACACAATTTTACCTCATAATAGGGCCCAACTATCTCAATTACTTGGACACATTACAATTATCACGACCCACCAGCCATATCCAACTTCCCAGTCGGCGATCATTTTTTCACACATTCTTACACCTACACGTGTTCCAATTATTACTACCCTTCCCAGGGTTACATCCGAGCCCTCGCTAGTGTTTGCTAGCATGACCAGGCATTGCCCTCCCCATGAGGCACGGCAATGTCTAGAACTCCCGTCTAGACGGTATCCCAAAGAGGGACATTAGTCTAGCCCATACCGCGACGGGCTTCTGAACTCCCACTAGGCATCACCCCAAAACTCCCGTTGGGTGACGGTTTCCACTTAGTGATCATGCAAGCATACCACTATCACCACTCACTTTCTATTTTTTAGCCATAGTCAATGCACACAGGCTTGCATATACACTTTCAAATCATTCTCTCCCAAAAGCGGCCCAATTTCAAAGTTCTTTGGACAAACCGTGTTTCCCTTTTTATAACACCACACATTTCATGCAAATGCCCACATATTTACACAATCAAAACATACCATATGATCAAGACATGTGCATCTAGACCAAATTTTGCTTTGTGTGAACAGTGTCACGCAAACAGTGAGTTGTGAACAGTACTGTGTGAACAATACATCATCAACAATGAAACTCCCGAATTTCCTAACTAATAAATTAAATTCAGAATTCAATAAAACAATAATTCAATTAAGGAAATCAATCAATTAAGGCTAAACAATCTTAATTAAACAAAAACCACAATGAATTAACAATAAGCAAGAATAACCTAATTTAATCTTCACCATCTATCTAACCACCTATCTTAGGGCTAATACAACTTAATTAAACCCATTAAACTAGAATTAGCCTAACTAAACCAACCCAAAGCAAGTTTAGGCACTAATCAATGGATTAAGAGCTAAACTCAACCATTAAGCAGGCTAGAGACACGGACGTGGTGGCGGTGACGAAGGCGACGCATGAGGACCTCGACCACGACGATCCAAGGTGAACTCGGGGCTAAAACCACAGCAACAAACACTGCCTCCCACTGCAATTCTTGGAAATCAAACTATAGAGGTGGAGGAGTTGGGCGGCTGATCGGAGCTTTGGCGAGGCGTTGGCAGGTGATTTGGCAGCACCTAGGGGTCAGGGGGACTCTTTGGTGGGTGGGTTGAGAGGAGGATGGGTCGAAATGGGAGAAAAATGGATGAAAAGGCAAAACGGGTGAACCAGGCGGGTTGACAAGCGGTCCAACGAGCAACGGCTTCTGGTCGATTGGTGGGTCAGCCCGCGGCTTCACCCGATGAGCGGCAGCCACCATTCGTACGGACTGGGTGTCCTGAGCACAGTGGTGGGTGGCACGAGAGTTGATTCACACAGGATGGCAACAATCAACTCCTATTTTTGGAGGAAGGTGAGTTGGAGCAGAAGGAGGAAGGAAGGGAAAACAAAGGAGAGAGCAGCCGTGACTTCTTGGGGTTGAAGAGGGGGAGAGAGAGTGAAGTGAGAGCTACTGTTCTCTAGTTCTTTGAGCTCACAAAAGTCTTCAACAATGGATAAAGCAAGTGGGAGAGGAAGAAGATGGCTACTCAGTTAAAAGGGGACCACCATTTGGCCTCCAAGTCTTCAATTCTTATCTAGTTCACTCATCACATGCCCCCACCACTTCTCAGCCATCATCCTCAGCCATTTGCACACCCAAGCAAATGGTCCAAAATATTGCTCCCGCCCTTGGCCTACGAATTTTGTACATTCCCCATCCAACTCCACTTCAATTATTCTCCAATTAGGCTTAATTCAAAGCCTAAAATACCAAGGAGGATGTCCATACTTGATTCCACATTTTCCTTGCCAAATAGTCCAACTTGAATGACAAAAGTGCCATAAAAAACGACCCTCTAATTTTCCCGGTCCAAAATAACCCAACTTTGATTTTTCGCCGAAATTTTGGTTTGCCGAAAAAAAATCTTCCACGGATGACTAGATGTTCCTAAAATGAATCATGACTGAAAGAACTTTCAATTTCTAAAATCTGGTTAAAATTCACGGTTAATTTCAACCGGGTGCGATTTTTAGCATGACCTAACCTACCGGATAACTTTAAGGAATTTTTAGTACAATTGACTCGTGGTTGATTATTTTCAAGCCACATTTTGTATCTTCAACTCATTGGCGACTCTCATTTGTTGTGAAAATCTCGAGATTTTAAATACGGGCATAGGGCACAAAAATGATAGAAAAATCGGTCTAGTGCCGTTTGACGAGAATTTTGCAATTAAGTGGAATCACCCACACATTAATCACATGCCTCTGTCGAACCGACCTATCTCCGGTCTCTAATCAATTTTGACGGTGTCTTAATGACCTTGTGAATTAACATAGTCGAACAGTCGATTCCTAGTCGAATTCTTGAGGCTATTGCATTTAGATTCCTTAACGACTTCACCTAGTAGGCTAGTTATCTCGTGAGTGGCCAACTCAGAGAAAATAACTATGGGCGAGTCAATGAAAAGCCCCACTTATTCAATTGAAAATAGAACCTAAAAATCAGGATATCACATGGGTACTTCGACCTCTTTGCCTTCCATGGCTTCCTCGGTTGCCATGGCCACCTCACTTGTTACGACCTCCTCGCCTCTCAACGTATCTTAAGCCTCTTCTCTTCAAGCTTTTACGAACTTCCATTGGTTTGCACACACCTTGACCATGCAATCCAAGACCCTCTCCAACGTTATACCCACTTGCCAACAAGATTTTCCCCGCCGTTATGGCCAGCTTAGACAATTTAGGGGTTTTTACAAAAGAACTCGTGGGCACATGAATCATGGATACCAACTCGAAAGTTTGGAAGCTAGATTTATTGGTACACTCATGCTCCACATAAGGGGATGGCCATCTCATGGTAGATCTTGAAATCAGATTTTCCATGCACCATGATAAGCTTATGGACAACCACAAGTCGCACCTTCTAATGAAGGCTAAAAGGAACAACACCCATTGTGTGGATCCATGGCCTCCCTAGCAGAAAGTTGAAGGTGCTTGGTATGTCTAACATTTGGAACAAGACTTGGAAAAGCGTGGGGCCAATCAACAGGTCAAGTTTGATCTCTCCTATCACCTCCTTCTTCATCCTATCAAAAGCCCGCACAATTGACTTGCTAGTGTGGATTCTCCCAAGATCCATGCTAAGACGATGGAGCGTAGCCACCAGGCATATATTGAGTGCAAAACCATTATCGATCAACACTTTACATACAAGAGTGCTCTCATGCTTTATTGAGATGTGCAGTGCCTTGGTATGGTTAGGACCATCGAGGGGAAGATCCTCATCAGTGAAGGAAACTTGATATTTCAGTAGAATAGCCCCAACAAATTCTTCCAATTGGACTTCATCGATTGTTTTTGGCACGTGTACCTTATTAAGGATCTTTAGCAAGATGTCCATGTGCTTCTCGGAAGATTTTAACAGCTTTAGGAGAGAGAGTTGAGCTAGCAACTTTCGCAATTGGTCTACCACATTAAACTCACTAGATTTTATCACAACCAAGAATTGCTTTGCCTCCTCCTCGGTCATGGCTTTCTTTTCTACTCCTTTATCGGGTACATAACAGCGGCCCAATCGTGTGACTATGTCCACCTCATTAGTTCCATAATCCTAAGGTACTACTTTGGGATTGAATTTGGGAGGGTGCTCTAACATTATCATTCCATCTTCCTCCTGGGGTGGCAATTCAATCATGATCAGCATCATGCTCCCTTCCATGAAATTGATCATCGACAACTCTTCGACCATGAGGTCGATCACCATGGGCTCAGTGATTTCCATCTCGATATCACCAACGGGCTCCAAGCACAACCTTCTTTGCCCAAGGGATGCAAGCAAAATTATAGAAAGATGGACGGAATGATGATGGCACTATCATGGACACGGACCTGTCTTTCTCTTCTTCACGTCAGATTAGCCACATAGCTACCATTTTATAGACGTGGTTTAGTGTCTCCACTGAGGTCACATCCTCCTCGCTTCCATAGTATCCTACCAACACTAAGAACTCATATAATTTGGAAGCATCTATCACTAAAGGCCGTTGACCTGCCCACATCTTATCGAAGATTGAGTTCACTCCATCTGCATGATTTGGTAAGGGGTTTTGCTGCACATTAGGATGAGCTTTCCTAAAAGCCAAGATGCCCTTATCTAGCAACTATTGGACTTTGTTTTTCAACACGTAGCAATTACCTACATCATGCCCCTTTTCTCCCATGTGGTACTCAGGTGCTTTGGTCATATCGAATCTGGCAAATTTCACAAGGTTGTCCTTAGGTACTTCCTTCGCAACCATCCTCTTCTCGAGGAGCATGGGTAGTAGCTTTGATAATGGGCACGGTAGCGGAGAGAATTCCCTTTGGAGGCCTCTTGCCCTTGTCATATGCTTGGGACGAGTTCCCTTGAACCACTACAGGCTTATGTGCGGGTGTTGAAGGTGGCCTAGGGAGAAGCGGCTCTTATACAAGTGCTACTTCAATCATGGTTTCCTTATCTTTCCTCGTCGGGAATCTTTTAGTGCTTCTCAGATATCATTCCCTTGATAATTGCCTACTCAACTCCTTCACCAACATCTACCGATTGTGAAAATGTTTGGCATCCTGAGTATACTAGTTCTTGGAAGTATTCAGGGAGGCAATTTCTTGAGGAATAGCTGTTTCATTTTTGTCTCATTCAAGGCTGGCTTCACCTATAAGGCCATGGTTCTTCACCTTTGCACGAAGACCTTAAATGATTCATCCATCTTCTTTTCTACACAAGTCAACTCTTCCTTCATGGGGACGAGCTCGGTGTTGAACCTATTTTGCTGCAGGATTCATTGGCTAAGTCCTCCCAATTAGTGAACTCTTTAATGTTCAGCGCAATGAACCACGGTAGGGCAATGCCTTCTAAGCTATCTTGGAACATGTGAATGAGGAATGACATATTGTCAGCATAACGAGCCATTTTCCTCAAGTAGTACCTAAGGTGAGTCTTATCGCGTGAATTTAGGCTCTTGGAAAGTCTTGAGGAAATTCGTCTTGGTTATGAGGACAGCTTGTCAGCTCCTTTCAGCTTGTATCCTTGCAAGGCACACAGTCGTTCCTCCATCTTAGCCAAGTGCTTTTCACTCTCTCCATCTAGGTGAGGCGTTGGCTATTCCTTTTGAGGATGATCTAAGTCAACAATGATTGGCGTGACAAAAGGGGCTTCTCTGGCAGTTTCCTATCCGGGAAGGTCAGCAACATGTAGGTCTCCCATCAACAGGAGAGCATGTCCTAACGATGGAGGAGTGGATGTCCCAGCGACACCTACGACAGGGGGCTCTTTGAGCTTTTGGCTTATCTTGAGCATCATCGTAGTAAGTTGGGCCAACTAGTCCTCCATCTTGGCCATGCATGTGTTGGTGTCTTCGTTCTCCATCCTAACTTTTGGCGAATGCGTATTGAAGATCTCCACTTAGTCGTGTCAACAATCGACAGAAGACAATCGATTGGCTAGTACCTAGACAAAGGTGAATAAGCATATACAAGCACAAGTAATACTTAGGTGGTCGGCCCACGACAAAGATCTAATCTCCTTATTTGTTTGTTTCATTGAAAGCAAGGTTGCTACATAATGCAGGAAAAGACATGAGAGAGAACCCCCAAACATCGAAGCTATTTTGAAGACGGAAAGACATGACTCTTAACACCCAATATTGAGACACGAGACAAACTCCTTAACATTCTTAATGAAGTAACATATATGGGCAGGGGCCCGCTACATATCACACTTGACTCAATCTATACCAATGGGGACAGCTTCTGCTCGTGGTAGCCCCACTAACTCAGGTCAACTTTGAGGCACGCTCCTCCTTCTCCTCAAGTTTCCTCTTAAGGCACTTGATCTCAGCTCGGTAGATAATCTTCAATGGCATGTTAGGAATCTTTGGGCATAGGCTCTCCAGGATTTTGTGCCTAAGGATATACTCCATTGAGACATAGTAGGTCTTCTCTTGTCCTTCCAACTCCTCTTCAAGCCATATCAGCTTCCGAGAGTGGCACATATCCCACATCAACTTGATCAGTGTGATGGAGTCCTCGTGATCTTAGCATCCATTAAGGAAGTCGATTCTAAGCCCATCTTCTTGAATTGCCGGTGGAAGTTGTTGAACCTCTTGAAACTAGCGGGTAACTTCGGTTGGGTAATATTTGGTGACTCTAGTGATTCCCAACAAAAGAATAGGTCCAATAAGCCAACACACGAACAACGCTTCCTGAACTTAGAGCCATTTGGCATGCCATTGGAAATCCTCAAGTCTAGGGTTGGTCATGAAAACTAACCACTCATAATAATGATAGTCAGGGGCAAACGTTTTCCTATCTCTAAACTTTAGGATAGGGTGGCTAAAATTAGAAATGTTGCTCACGGTCATCAAGCTACCGAACCACTTAATGTGGGAGAGGAACCAAATTTGCAAGAATTCAAGAGGAGCATGGAAAGCTTTGTCTTTGTTCTTTAAAATGAGTAAGGGAAAGAAAATTTTCAATCAAGATGGCATTAACAAAGCCCTTTCCCATACATACTTTGTGAACTACCCATGCCGCGGAAGGGTTAATAGCATTCTTACAATGTGGGAATATCACAAACCAGAAGAAAACTAGCAAGAAGATCCTATTCTTTTGGAAAGATAAGGCATTTTGAAAAAGATCATTTAGGAATGAAAAAATGGCAGGTTTTGCGATTGGCTTTCAAAACCTTTCTCACGTCCTCTCCCTTAACTCTAAGGAACTCATATAAGGTCGATGCATGACAATCCTGATAGGTGGGCTAATTAACTCCGGCACTAGAAATTTCCCAATGGTAACACTATTTTCCTCTAAGGTTGAGGTGAGTTCATGGTCACTGAATATGAACGTGCAAGTCTCGGGGCACCAGACATGCGCCAATGCTCGCACGACACCATAATGAGTCTCTATCTCTAGTAGGGGAAGTAATCGTCTGACATAATAGTGCACCCAGTCAAGGCCAGTTGGATCCAGTCTATCCCATCACACGCAAAGCTCGGCTTTCGAGGTAGGAATAATGCAAAGCTCGAGTACTCCCATCGTATGCCAACCAAAATTACGAGCAACCTAATTTGTCATGGACCAACCAAAAGAAAAGCAAATAAGTAAATTGCAAGTAAAATGGATTGCAAAACTTACCTTACATCATTGAGTAAAAATGCACATGGTAAATTGCCAATGACATGGACATGCACATGGGGTGGTGGTTCAATTTTTGCTCTTTATGGCCCAAAATAAAGCCATAGGATCACCGAACCGAACCAACAAGATTGTGGCTAGGTCGTGTTTCTCATGACTCCAACTTCGTCAAAGAACCGACTCATGTCGCGTGATTGCAGACCAGGGTAGGGACCTTTGATATGAAAAAAGAAATTTTGGGGTTGAGATGGGCAACTCTTACTACATGATTGTAGTCAACGTGGTATCCACCTCAACACCATCCTAAGTAATCCTATGTGGCTTAGGTCCGACGGCAGGTAATATGTACCATGGTGTAGTGTAATAAAGGAAATGTAGGCGTGAGACAATTAATAAGTGAGCAACACTTCATACATAAATAAACCATTCATTCTTACACCCCTTACAAAACAAGGGTCAACAATCACTTCCCCTTATATCTCTCATTCAGTACAAATATTTAGCAACTGACATGTTAGGGATGTACCTTGGATCCTTGCTGTCAAACAAAAATTATTTTTGAACAAGGTAGATTTAGGCCTAGGTCCTCTAAAGTTTAAACCAAGTCCCTAGCGGAGTTGCCAAGTTGTTGTGACCTACCCCTCGAGGGGAGGGAGTAGGTTTAGGGTATTTCCCTAAAGATGGACCTAAGGCCCATGATTAGGCACGGGTATTCTTAGAGGAGTCGCCACTAGTCTATTGGGATCGGCTAGAAACCAAGTGAGGTATGCAATTGTACCTCACTTCCTACGTAACCCGAGAATCTAGGGTCAGGGATTTGATTACACAAATTAACCAATTAAAGCCCTTTCGGTACCTAATCTTGTTCATTTTAAAAGAAAATATTTCTATCAAGCAATTTGGATTGATTTTATACCTATCCACTAACATGGGAGGCAATCATGCGGGTGCACAATCATTAAAATAACAATTATAGCTACCAAAATCCTAATTATAGTAAAATTGAGCACGTGCAATTAAACATTTGCAAATGTAATCAAATATGCAAGTTAAACATGCGATATAGTCAATGTGCAAGCAAATAAAGGCCTAATTACACTAGGAAGGCAAGACATGGCAACTCCTAACCAAACTCGCTTGGGTCTGGCTCGGTTGGGGGCAAGCCGATCAACCCACCCGAGCGGGTCAGGCCCAACCAACCTTGGTCGGGCGTACGCTGGGTTGGGATTGGGCCTTAACCAGTGGGCCCAATCCCTTACAAAAAAAAAAAGGAGTCGATAGGCCCACACGAAATGGGCCAATGGTTCGGGCCAGAACCGAGTTAAATAGGCCCAGCTCCAACCCTACTTAGCCCATTTCCCTTTTGCTCCACAGCTCTTGACCTATGAATACTTAGCTACGGTAGGGGAAATCATAGCAATGACGTTCGATACAGATGCGCTCTGGCTAGGGCGAACCAGTGTGGTTTCAGTCAAGTGGGGTGCAGTGCGACTTTTGGCCAGTTGGTGACGCCACTCTGATGGCCGTTTGATCTGGCATGAGTTGTATGCAAGAGGGGGAGATGGGGTTTTCAGTTGGGTATTTCGTTGAACGAGTGGAGTGCGCTAAGGATCCAAAGGAGTTTTGGCTTGGACGAGGCCCGAGTGGATATCTAGAGGGTTAATGAGGCATGCCAAAGCACAAAGGAATGCAACAGGGACTGGGTGGTGGTCAGAGGTTGCTCAAAATGATCGAGGGAGCTCCGATCGGCTTGGTATTACACTACGCACACCAAGTGTTGACAAAATGCTTACTTGGTTTCTAGAGGAGTTGGCAGTGGTAACGGTGGTCAGGCGACTTGCGGCTGCGGTAGGGCATCTTAGGTCTCTAGTTGAGCCTTCTCCTCTTCTTCCTATGATTTTCCCCTTGTTTTCTCTTGTTTCTCCCTCTTAGTTCTCTTCGAGTATGCACTCTCTCCCTCTCAGTTCTCTCTTCTCCGTTCTCTCCCTGTCCCCCCTTTGCTCTTTCTTCTCTACTCCTGCGCTGCTCCTCCTTCTCTGCTCTTGCTCTGCTCCTATTCTACTATTATCTTTTCTCCTTTTGTTGCAAGTGCCCGAATGAAGGATGCCAGGGAGGGAGAAGACAGGTTGGTGACTGGCTAGGCTGAAGGTGAGGAGAAGCTAGGCCATACGAGAAAAAGGAGAAGGAAAAGAGAAAGGGTCGGGCCCGGCCCACGTGAGAGAAAGGGAAGAGAGGCGGCTGAGCCAAGGTTAGATTCCGCCCGACTTGGCCCCTCTCAGTTTTTTTTTTTTTAATTATTATTTTTTAAAAATTTTAAATTATGTATTTGAGGAAAGAAAAATTAGGTGTCAACAGTGGTTAATAATGGCTATAAGTCATAAAATGAATTTGGGTAGGGGTCTAGAGGGACCGCGCATGAATTACAAAAAGCTGACCCCGAGGCTCAAATTTGGTTGATTTTAACTCTTGTTTTGTTGGATTGATTAATCTTGGCCTTATGTTGTGCTTTTAGTTGTTTTGGCGTGTATGATTATTTCTTTCCATTGTATGTATCTAGCTATAGTTCTTAGACTAGATTTAGATTATTCTCAAAGATGAAGAGTACATGAAGATACTGGAAGGTTAATGTCCATTATGATCATACTTTTGTACCATTCGCCCTCGACATATATCTTGGGTTTCCTTTATTTGTATAAGAATCCGACGAGTTGCAAGTTCCTTTCTTTCTTGTCTTTTCATTTCATTTCTCTTTTTATCTTTTTAGAATTGCATAATAGATTTACTACTTTCCTTGGTTATTTACTTATTGTTATGCACTTTCAATTCAATTGATTGCCTTCTTTTCCTCTTCTGTAGAAACATAATGGCATGAAAATGACTATCCACACATGATCACTTAGATTAGGTAACACGATCCTGAAAAAGTAAAAAGACATGCATAGATACCTTAGAAATATTAGCGTAATCCAAGTCTTCAAACCTAGTTTCTAGTTGCATAGAAATCGAGGGACGCTTCCCACCCTCGATTGGATTTTCTAGCCATCCCCCAAAAACAAGGCTAGTGGTGACTCTCGTCTTATTTTTTTAGATTTTTAAAACAACTAGTTATCAAACAAACCCATCATGTGGGATATGAGTCTTGACAAGGCTCATAATGGTTTAGCAAACCTACTATAAAATGCTCTTGATGGATGAAGTGATGCCATCCTTAAGGAAGAGAGTACTAATGGGAAGGTTATCATGGTAAACGTACTTTGAAATTCAATATCCACATTTGACCTCTTCTTTCGAGGTGTATTGGCCGTGTGGGTACGAATCAAGACACTTCCGTTGTCATGCAAGGTATGAGCTTGGGAGAGCTCACGATCATGTGTGAGGGAACTCACGAGAGTTTCGTCTCGAAAGGCGAGATAATGATGCCTTTGTGGATGTGAATTGTGAGGAAACTTCCATGGTCAAGTACCTCTAAACACGACCTTTCCCCCATTTCCCTTGGTGTGCGAGGTCGGGTTGCAATAGGTTTGGCTAAGTTTGACCCATTCCTGAAACATTCTCCAATAATGCATTTTGTTGGGCTACTAGCAAAATAAACACTACAAGACCGCGAATAGCATTTGTAATGACATGCACATTGGTACTCATTTGCTTGCGCGGTTGCAAGAACTTCTTCCTTTTGCAAGATTCTAAAAGGAGATCTAGTCAACATGGCTTGTCCTACATTATTTAGTATTACATGTGAAGCTGATGACACAAGAACATAATTGGTCAAATTAGGGACTCAACCATTTTGATGCTAACTTGAGTTCACTATAACACCATATTGTCCTTGAGTAGACTCATGATATGTGTTGATAATCAATGGTTTGACTACATTAGTCATTCGTCTGATCATGTAATCAACAAACTCATTTTGAGTTTCTTCCATTGTTTGCCTCGTAGTAGTAAGCATGACTTGTGTGTGGTTCACCTGGCTTCTTTCTTCTATACGATGCCTTGAAGCATCCACTCCTTCCTCTTAGACTTGATTCATGACTTCATTTCAAGGGTGTTGGGCTTATGACGACTCAGCCAATGCATTGTTCTCAATCATTGGTATTTGCTCATCAATAGTGCTACTCAGTTTGATTTTGCTTCAGGCCCATGTCATAGCACTCTCTTAAATCAACACAAAAGTCCACTATGCATGCCAAATTAGATCAACACAAAATTCCACTATGCATGCCAAAAAAATGTTTCATCGGTTTGGATTCTCATGAAAAATCTTTCACCAAATGCTACACTTTGGTTGCATTATAGGAGACTCAAGTTCTGTGTTGAGCTTGGATAGAGAATGTCAAATGGAAAGGAAGTTTTATTCTCAACTGGCATGTACAGCACTAACATTTGATACTATGACTGAAAGACTAACCACTACTGAGCACAAATTACATAAAAATCTAATCTAGATGTTAATAAGTAGATAGTCTAAACTTTGAATTCAAACTATGCCGAATTTTGAAATCTAATCAATAGCAATACTCCTAGACAAATAACACAATGCTGAAATTAATCAATGATGCTAGGCTTATGGAACCTCATCGGAATTTAATCGACGATGTTGGACTAAATAGAAATACACACCGGAATTTAATCAATTATGGTAATCTAAAAAACTACAGCTAAGATGTGATAAAGTAAAGATAATATAAAGATAGTGGAAAGAGTTTGCGATATTTATAGGGTAGACTAATGTTCCTCAGTCAATTGCTCTTCCTTGGGCACTACTCTTCGCATTCCCCACGTTTTTCATTTCTTCTTGATGACCTTATCCATTAACAATCGCTTTTTGACTTGTCGACAATGCTCCTACGATTTGGTCACCAAGCAAATAACTACTCCCAATTTTTATGTTCAATTCTCACGGCAATTATTCTCGCTTGAGTTCTAATGTTAATTTCTCTTAATCTTCAAATCTGGTGCACTATCCTCATAGCCTGACATGTGGCGACCAGCTACCTAGCCATCAACTGTAGAATTAGTTTCTAGAATTTCATCAAGGCTCAGCTTAAGTAACCTCCACGAAAGCTGTTTACTCTTAACTTTTTGCACCAAAGCAAGGCATTTCACCTAGTACTCCCTCATGGCCAACATATGGTTCCAAGAGTAAATTTGGGTGCCAACAATAGTATTGCATGATTGACTTAGATCATATTTCCCTGTTCATTCTAACATACTAAGCAATAACTCATGTTTGAAATTGTACATATATTATGTATAAGATATGGGATTATTAAGTTTTGAGCATTGATCTTGTAAATATACATAGTGGGGGTTTGATTAGCTTATGTACCATCACTGAGTAGTGATTCTTCACACCAATTGTCACGCCTCAAACCCTAGGCACGCGCACATCCCTCGGCAGTCGACTTAAAAATGCGACATCCTAGTACGCGTCGCCGACCCATTCTTTTTATCTTTTGATTAAGCACATGCGGAAGTGAAACAAATAAACACATAGTCAATAACAAACATAGGGATAGTAAAAACAAGGAACAATTTCCTTATCAACTGTTGACCCTAGGAAGTCTATTAATTACAAGTCTCTCAGCGGCCACTTCCTATTGACCCTCTCAAAAGCTTTAGGGATTAGGTACACCCTAAACTTTGCTAATGGCAGGGCTAGCCAAAAGGTGTCCAACCTCACGCCCACAACGTCCGCACTCAGCAGATCTCCACGCTACGGCCCTAAAAAAGGTTAGGCCACAATGGGGTGAGATAAAATCTCAACGAGTCAATTGCCTAAACCCTGATTAAGACACAAATTCACCTCGAAGGCAATCCTAAACATGCACAATATAGATTTTACCTCACCTCGGCGCATACCTGCACGTTAGCTCAACACATATACCATCATCAGTGCAATAAGCGCAATTTAATAGCCGGAAGACATCATTTCAATCACATGTGTTCCGATTATAAGGCTAAACCATTATAACACGTCCCATATTGTGGCACACAATTGTGTCCCATAATTAGACGCAACTATCACAACCATTCAAGCGTGTTCCAGTTATTACAACCCATCGGCCACGGCTTACTCAACAGTCAGTGGTCATCCGACGTAACTAGGCATTGTCCCGCTCCATCAGGCATGGCATCATCCCGCGTATTCATACGCATCAGGACGACATTCCACACAGGAGTATCGGCCTAGCTTCCACTACGATTGGCATCCATTGACATGGGGCATCTGAACTTAATTAAGCATCATCCCGCATATTCATATGCATCAGGATTGGTTACCCCGCATATTCATACGCATCAGGACTGGTTCATTACCCCGCATATTCATATGCATCAGGGTATTAGGTGATCACACACCAGCACATACTTGGCCAAGAACACCGTGCTTTACACTCAAATACCTCAATTTCAAATAATGGACTTGACCAATTTTCTTCGTATTAAAAATTCCCAGTAAAATAATCGTGCGCGATCATGCATTTAAATCAAACCATCAAATTTGGCACATTTCCAGCTCAAAATTCACGATTCTATATTGTGCATAAAAATTGGCATCAAAACCCGACACCCGGTATTTTTCTATTTAAATGCCATAAAATTGAACCTTGCAATAATAACCAATTACCATCTCCAAGCAATCAATTGCACATATAAGTCACCAAAATCACACAAAAATTCATCATATAGCCAAGAAACCAAAATCCCTTTTCAAAAACAGTAAACCTTGCAACTCTTTTTTTTTGTTCAAAACCTTTCGAAATAAATTCATATGGGGTCACGTATTTGAAATTAACCCGTCAAACTTTGCATGCATCTAGTTTCAAACCTTTTGGTTTTACTAAGCATATAAACTCGGCATCGAAACCCGACACCATATTTCTTTTCTAATTCTTTGTCCAACCACCCTTTTTGAAAACAATCCTTAGTAACCCCCCATTTTTTGTTCAAAACGTTTAGAAATAAATTCATAGGTGCTCGTGTACTCAAAATTAATCCATCAAACTTTGCACGCACCTAATTTATAACCTCATTGTTTTATAGGGAAAATGAGTTTTGGTGTCCAACCCGACAGCTAAATTTTTTTTGCTATTTAAAAGCTCATAAGGTCGTCTTTTGCAATACCAATAAACCATGATCATAGAACAACCATTCACATATTATCATGCATAAATTCTAGGCATGCCAAAAGTCAACCACATCACCAAATAAACATTATCCAGCAAGCAAGACACCAAGAACTACCACAAAACCACACCTAGCCCGAACCGGCCAAAACCGGGCCACTCATGAGCCTCCAAGTTTAATTCCAGAAACATAATCAAACAAACTGAGAAAATTCTCAAATTTGAATAAGTTCTAAAGGACACTTAACCGAACACTTTTCATGCAGATTTCTTGACCCAAATTCTTCTAGAATAAGAGCAGTAAATCGCCTAAACCGTTACAAAAACTGTGTCCGTGTTCAGAAATTTTGTTTTTCAAATCAATGTGGTTCGAGGTCCAAAACTTGTGTGTTTGATTTGAAATTTGACTATGTTAAACTATAAGATGTGATGAACAAATTTTGTAAAGAAATGCTTTCGAAAATCGAACTTTAATAACTGATAAAAATTAATTGAACGCCAAAAGGTCACTGGTTCCAGCACCAACCCGATATTCTGTTTTGCAAATGACGAGGCTGAAATCTTATTATTTTAATTCCCTAAAATCTTGAGTAACATATATGTCATAGTTGAAGATATTTATAACATATTTCGAGGAAGGAACCTCAAAATTGTAGTCCATCCACAAAAATAGCAAACGACGAGGGTCCAGTAAATTGATCCAAAGAGAAATCCATTAAACCAACTTAATTAGCCTTAAGCTTTCTTATCACTAATCTAACCATGCTAATTAATACTAATCCAACCCTATAAGCGCAATTAACAACATAATCAAGGATCAGGGAGTTAATTTACCGGTTTAGGGTGGCAGCGAGTTCACAGCGATGGCGATGCGAAGGCAATGAAGATCCATAACTACGATGCCACCAATAGAGGCTAACCAGCGGAGGAAAATAGCCCACGAGCTCATGGCTTGTGGCTGGTTCTGTTCTATGGAAGGCTGAGGATCTCAGCTTGGATGGTGGTTGAGTTAATGGCAGCTTGGCGAAGACGGCGCAGTTGGACTGAGCTGGAACGGACTAAAGCTGTGGTCGGGGCGAGGGCTAGAATCCAAACGGTGGAGTGCTGTGCTGGGCGTGAAGTGACGTTTACGGACTGTGAGGATGAAGAGAAAGCTGCTGGCGTGAGGTGGTTGAGGTGTTGTTGGCGTGTGGGGGTGATGAAGGTGGTGGAGCTGCGGTAGATTAGTGCTGGCAAGGAGTGAGGCATAAGGGTGATGTGGGTTGCAAAAGAAAATAAATGGAGAAAATGAGGGGCTGGTGTTGGCGTGGGTTACGGTGAAGAAGAAGGAGGAAGCTTGAGGGATGATCGGCTGAGCAAGGGTTGGTCATATAAAGGAAAACGGAGAGGAGTGAGGTAGGAGAGAGGGAAAGGGAGAACATGAAAGTCAAGTTGATATCCAATGAACATCCTTGGAAAATAAACTAAACACTCATGAGATAAGTTCCAAAGTCCTCATCAATTAAGTCAATTGGCCCTCCAATCACCATTTAGCTTCAATTTCCCCCAAATAAAGCTAATTTGCGCAGCCAAATAGCACACTCCTATTTCCATCCGCATTTCCACTAATTTTCCATTTTGTCTGAAAATCGATTTTTCCGTAAAATTCCGAACTAGTTGAAATTTCTCTGAAAGATGAGACGACGTCCTATAAATGAATTGTGACATGCTCGAGCATCCGAATCTCGAAACCAAATTTAATTTCGTGGTTAAAATTGACTGAATGCTATTTTAGTACGACCTAACCTATCGGGTAGCTTTTAGGGATTTTAGCACATTCGACCCATGGTCAATAATTTTTAATCCACATTCGTACGTCTCTGACTCATAGATGACTCTCGGTTGTCGTAAAAATCGAAAGGTTTCAGTTACGTGTTCCGAGTACACTATCGATAGAAAATTGGGTTATAGCCATTCGACACGAATATCGCAATTGTGCAGAATCACCCGCAATTCGACTACGTAATTCCATCAAATCAATCTATATTCGTTCACCAATCGATTTATAATGGTGTCATACTGACTCTTGTCGATCATTATGGTCGAGCAGTCGATTTCCGATCGAATTCTCTAGTCTGCCGTGTTTACATCCCTTAACGGCTTCACCTAATAAATTAGTTAACTCGTGAGGGGCCATCTCAAAGTAAAATGACCATAGGTGCATCAACGAAACAACCACTTCACATTATCAAGATAGGGTTGAATTTTAGGATATCACAACTCTTCCCCTTTTATAAAAAATTCATCTTCAAAATTTAAACTATTACAATTCTTCTACAAAAAGATGGGGGTATTGATGTCTCATCAATTCTTCGTTTTCCCACGTGGCTCCTTTTGTTCCGTGGTGTTGCCAGACCACTTTAACCAAGGCGATCGTCTTGTTGCATAGCACTTGCTCCCTTCGATCCACTATCCAAATTGGTCTCTTCACGTACAACACTCTCTCATCTACGTCTAATTCCTCGAAATTCAGCACGCGGATCAGGTCAGGCTCGTACTTCCTCAATACCGACACAGGGAAGACATCATGCACTTGAGCAAGTCTCGACGGCAACACAAGACGATATGCTAAAGTCCCAATTCGTTTCAAAATTTCAAAAGGACCAACGTACCTCGAACTTAGCTTTTCTTTCTTGCCAAAGCGCAAAGTACCCCTCATCAGTGACACTTTGAGGAATACATGTTCACCAACTTGGAATTCTAATAGCCTACACCGTTTATCTATATAACTCTTCTAACGACTCTAAGCGGTCTTGGGTCTTTCTCAAATAACTTTGATGGTGTTGATTGACTATTGGACTAACTCAGGGCCCGTAATCTTACGATCCCTAACTTCATCCCAATAGACAGGCGTTCTGTAGGCTCTGCCATACAACACTTCAAAAGGTGCCATTTGGATACTACGCCGATAGTTGTTATTGTTGGCGAACTCAACTAAATGAAGCTATTCCTCCCAGCATCCTTTGAAGTCCAATATGCAAGCTCGCAATATGTCATTGAGGATTTGAATCGTCCTCTCAGACTAGCTATCCATCTGTGGATGATAGGCCGTGCTGTACTGCAACTTCGTTCCCAATGCAGTTTGTAAACTTTTCCAAAAAGCTGTCGTGAACTTCAGGTCTCGGTCTGACGTAATCATCACTGGCACTCCATGAAGTCAAACTATTTATCGCACATACAATTCAGCATATCTGTCCAAAGCAAAGTCCTTTCGTATGGCGATGTCCTTCATCTTTAGCTCCCCAACTGACGTGTCAACTATGGTTCCCAGATAACCTTGGCAACCCAACTCTTACAATCGGGTTGCCTCAAGCGACGAGATTAAGGTAATCGATGGTCCTCCTCGACTTCCAATAAACTCAAGACCTTCACCTGCTAACGGGTTAAACTGAATTACTGTACAACAACAATCCATTAGAACAACATGCTCCTTGAGTCAAGCAACAATCCAATACAACTCATTGCTTCTTGCGCCAACCCTTTTCAATTATGACATCAAAGTCACACATAGGTAAAATAGTTAAGTACAACTTTAGCTAGTGATCCTCCTTTCCACGACCTCATTTCAATAAACCAAAGTTCTACAAGCTTGACGATACTTTCGCTGCGCCACTCTAATAAAATTATCCAAGAAACACAGCCCCTCTTGTTCAGTGCATAGTCCGATTTATTCCTGCCCCCTTCATCATCCTAGAAGCCTGCCAGGAGCCACTCCTTGCTTAGGCCCTCTGGCCTCAGCGACCACTTTTTGCCCTCATCGGACTAGGTCGTTACAGGCCCACCAGCCTTCACTTGGTTTGTCCCTGAACTACACTTCTACTGAAGGGTTCTCGTTTCTATAGGGACTAACTCACAGAGATATTGTCCGCTTTGGCTTATCCCATACTAAGCCTCACGGTTTTATCTCTTGGTGCATAGATAGGCACTTTCCCAGGAGGTCACCCATCCTAGTAGTGCACTATCCTAAGCTTGCTTATCCTTTGGGTTTAGAGGCACGAACTAACTTCCAATGTTCAATTTTAAACCATCTTGAAACCTCTTTGTCCTATCCATGGAACCTCTTGTGTCCTTTCTTTGGCATCAATTGGCTTTAGAGATGGTCTAAACCTCCTTGCCTTGTCCACTAGGTCCTCAATCAACCTCAGTGCATATTTGGACACCCCTACAAACTTCTCCTAGTATTGGTCCACTGATATCTGACTCTAATGGAGGCGCTAGAATTCAGCCAATTTTTGCTCTCTAGCGCAATCTGAAAAGTACTTTCCATAAAAGACCTCAACAAAGGCATTCCACTCCGGAATCGTACCTTTAGAAAATACTCTCCCTCGGGTTGCTTCCCACCAAGTGCTCGCGTTCCCTTGCAACTAGTAGACAGCTAAGACCACCTTGTCTCCCGTAGAGCACCTAAGTAGTGCAAAAACCTTCTCTAGTTCTCAAATCTAGAGGGTTGCCGCATTGGGATTGCCTGGTCCAGTGAACCTCGGCGGTTTCAGCTTTAGGAATTGCTCCACCAACTTATGCATCGGCCGCCCACCATTCCCATTTCTAGGTGGGACTCCAGTAGGTGTGACAGCAACAACAACAATGGCATTAGAGGCAGTAATGGCGGCAGCGGCAGCAACGACTTAGTTCTGAGCCTGCTGACCAATCATATTCCCTAGGGTCTTTAGCACCTGAATGATCTTGTCCAACCTAGGATCATATGGTGCTCCTACCCTAGTACCAACCAACGGTGGTACTTTTTCCCTCGTGCTAGCCTGAGCTGGCGCTTTACCTCGGGTACCGATCCTAGTTGGCATCCTACCCCAAGTACCAATCGAAACTGCCATCTTCCAAGGAGTCCTTTGCTCAGGATTGCACATCTTGTAGAATCTTTATAGAAACCTACTTTCAAATTCTAACACGGAATTAGAAATCTAAGTAACCCGCACAAAACAATCAAAAAATCACAAGCATCGGTGTAAGGAAAACGTCTTTCTTAGCTAACTATCCCATAACCCATCACACCTTATCACTTTAGACACTGACCACCTCTGATGCCACTTCGGGTAGGGATGTCACACCTCGAACCCCGAGTACGCACACATTTCTCTATAGTTGACTTAAAAATGCAACGTCCCAAGATGTGTCGCCGATCCATTCTTATTATCTTTTGATTAAGCACATGCGGAAGCGAAACAAATAAACACGTGGCCAATAACAAACACAAGGATAGTAAAAGCAAGGAACAATTTCCTTACCAATTATTGACCCCGGGAAGTCTATTAATTACAAGCCTCTCAGTGGCCACTTCCTATCGACCCTCTCAAAAGCCTAAAGGATCAAGGTCACCCTAAAATTCGATAACGACAGGGCTAGCTAAAAGGTGCAACATCTTGCGCCCACCACATTCGCACTTAGTAGATCTCCAAGCTACGGCCCTAAAAATGGTTAGCCAACGATGGGATGAGATAAAATCATAGCGAGTCAATCACCTAAACCCCGATTAGGACACAAATTCGCCTTGAAGGCAATCCTAAACATTCACCATACAAAACTTACCTCACCTCGACGTGTACCTGTGCATTACCTCAACACATAAACCATTATCAGTTCAGCAAGCGCGGTTTAATAACCGGAACACATCATTTCAATCACATGGGTCCCGATTATAAGGCCAAACTGTTATGACACGTCCCATATCGTGCCACACAATTTTGTCCCATAATCAAGTGCAACTATCACAACCATTCAAGCGTGTTTCAGTTAGTATGACCCATTGGCCACGGCCAAGTCAACAGTTGGCAATCATCCGATGTAACCCAGCATCATCCCGCTCCGTCGGGCACGGCATCATCTCACATATTCATACGCATCAGGACAACATTCCACACAGGAACATCGGCCTAGCCTCCACTGCGACCGACATCCATTGGCATGGGCATCCAAATTTAATCAAGCATCATCCCGCATATTCATACACATCAGAACGGGCTTATTACCGTGCATATTCATACACATTAGGGTATTAGGTGATCACACACCAGCACATACTTGGCCAAGAACATCGTACTTTGCACTCAAATACCTCAATTTCAAATAATGGACTTGGCCAATTTTCTTCATATTAAAAATTCCCAGTAAAATAATTGTGCATGGTCACACATTTAAATCGAACCATCAAATTTGGTACGTTCCCAGTTCAAAACTCCACGATTCTATATAGTACATAAAAATTGGCGTCAAAACCTGACATCCGGTATTTTTCTATTTAAATACCATAAAATTGAATCTTGCAATAATAACCAATTACCATCACCAAGCAATCAATTGCACATATAAGTCACCAAAATCACACAAAAATTCATCATATAGCCAAGAAACCAAAATCCCTTTTCAAAAAAAGTAAACCTTGCAACTCTTTTCTTTTTTGTTCAAAACCTTCCAAAATAAATTCATACGGGGTCACATATTTGAAAGTAACCAACCAAACTTTGCACGCATCTAGTTTGTAACCTCAGTTTTATTGAGCATATAAAACTTGGCTTCCAAACCTGACACCATATTTCTTTTCTAATTCTTTGTCCAACCACCCTTTTTGAAAACAATCCTTAGTAACCCCTCCGTTTTTTTTTTTTTTTTTGTTCAAAACGTTTAGAGATAAATTCA
Source organism: Eucalyptus grandis (assembly GCF_016545825.1). Lineage (NCBI taxonomy): Eukaryota > Viridiplantae > Streptophyta > Magnoliopsida > Myrtales > Myrtaceae > Eucalyptus > Eucalyptus grandis. The sequence goes on from NC_052616.1 coordinate 21,648,393, forward strand.
TAGGTGCTTGTGTACTCAAAATTAATCCGTCCAACTTTGCACACACCTAGTTTAAAACCTCATTATTTTATTTGGCAAAAAAGTTTTGGTGTCCAACCCGACAGCTAATTGTTTTTCTAATTAAAACAACCATCATCATAAAACAACCATTCACATATTATCACACATAAGTTCTTGGCATGCCAAAAGTCAACCATATCACCAAATAAACATTATCCAGCAAGCAAGACACCAAGAACTACCACAAAACCACACCTGGCCCTAATCGGCAGAAACTAGGCTACTCACACGCCTCCAAGTTTAGTTCCAGAAACATAATCAAACGAACTCAAAAAATTCTCAAATTTGAATATGTACTAAAAGAAACTTAAAAGAATACTTTTTATGAAGATACATTGACCTAAATCCTTCTAGAATAAGAGCAGTAAATCACCCAAACCATTACAAAAACTGTGTCCGTGTTCAGAAATTCTGTTTTTCAAAATTAGTTTGGTTCAAGTTCCAAAAATTGTTCGTTTGATCTGAAATTTGACTATGTTAAATTAAAAGATGTGATGAACAACTTTTGCAAAAGAAAATGTTTTGAAAATCGAACTCTAACAGTTGATAAAAATTCATTGAACACCAAAAGGTCACCGGTTCCAGCACCAACCTGAGATTCTGTTTTGCAAATGACTAGGCTGAAAGATTATTATTTTAATTATCTAAAATCTTGAGTAAAATATACGTCATAGCTGAAGATTTCTATAATATTTTTCAAGAAGGAAGGAACCTCAAAATCGAAGTACATTTCCATCCACGAAAATAGCTAACGGAAAGGGTCTAATAAACTAATCCAGAGAGAAATCCACTAAACCAACTTAATTAGCACTAATCATTCTTAACAATAATCTAAATCCCAAGTGAAATTAACAACATAATCAAGGATTAGGGATTTAACTCACCGGATTAGGGTGACGACGGGTCACGGCGACGGCAACATGAAGGCAGTGAAGATCTGTAACTACGGCACCACCAACAGAGGCCAACCAGCGGTGGAAAATAGCCCACAAGCTCACAGCTTGTGGCTGGTTCAATTCTGTGGAAGGCTGAGGATCTCCGCTTGGATGGTGGCTGAGTTGGTGGCAGCTCGGTGAGGACGGCGTGGCTGGACTGAGCTGGAATGGACTGAAGCGAGGGCTGGAATCTAGACGGTGGAGTGCTGTGCTGGGTGTGAAGTGAGGTTTACGGACTGTGAGGATGAAGAGAAAGCTACTGGCGTGAGGTGGTTGAGGATGTGGGCTGGTGTTATTGGCGTGTGGGGGTGATGAAGTTGGTGGAGCTGTGGTAGATTAAGGTTGGCAAGGAGTGAGGCGTGAGGGTGATGTGGGCTGTGAAAGAAAAGAAATGGAGGAAATGAGGGGTTGGCGTTGGTGTGGGTTACGGTGAAGAAGGAGGAAGCTCGAGGGATGATCGGCTGAGCAAGGGTTGGTCGTATGGAAGAAAATGGAGAGGAGAGAGGGAGGAGAGAGGGAAAGGGAGAACATGAAAGTCAAGTTGATAGCTAATGAACACCCTTGGAAAATATCCTAAACACTCATGAGATGAGCCCCAAAGTCTTCATCCAATTAAGTCAATTGGCCCTCCAATCACCATTTAGCTTCAATTTCCCCCAAATAAAGCTAATTTGGGAAGCCAAATAGCACACTCCTATTCCCGTCCGAATTTCCACTAATTTTCCATTTTGTCGAAAGACCAAATTTTCCGTAAAATTCCAAATTTGTCGAAATTTCTCCGAAATAAGAGACGACATCCTATAAATGAATTGTGACATGGTCGAATGTTCGAATCCTGAAACCAAAGTTAATTTTGTGGTTAAAATTGACCAAATGCTATTTAGTACAACCTAACCTATCGGGTAGCTTTTAGGGATTTTAGCACGTTCGACCCGCGGTCAATAATTTCCTATCCACATATGTACATCTCCGACTTGTAGATGACTCTCAATTGTCATAAAATTTGCAAGATTTTAGTTACGTGTCTCGAGTGCACTATTGATAGAAAATCAAGTTGTAGTCATTCGACGCAAATATCGCAATCGTGCGGAACCACCCGCAATTCGACTACGTAATTCCATCGAATCAACCTATATTCGTTCGCCAATCGATTTATAATGGTGTCATATTGACCCTTGCCGATCATTATGGTCGAGCAGTCGATTTCCGATCGAATTCTATAGTCTTCCATGTTTACATCCCTTAACAGTTTCACCTAATAGATTAGTTAACTCGTGAGGAGCCAGCTTAGAGTAAAATGACCATAGGCGTGTCGACGAAACAACCATTTCACGTTATCGAGACGAGGTCGAATTTTAGGATGTCACACCAATCATCTCATATCTTTTTCAGATTTCTTCTCTTGGAACAAGTAAGACGAAAGCATTATTAGCGGGGAACTTTTGATGATTAGATTTGGGCATAAGTTGAGACAGTTGGATACATTAGTAATGGTAACTGTTAAGGTTTAAATTATTGAATTTGGAGAGAGGTACAATCATAATTGGTGGATTTTAAAACCCCGATTCTGTAATCAGCTCAGTGTTTATAAGATATATATTTTTAAAACAAGATTTTGTAATTAAATTCACTGTTTATTGTTGTTTCAATGTTTTTGCCTAGACTTTTTCCAAGTCCAATCGTGGTTCATCTTTAGTCACGGGTCGACCGGTAGGTAGACTTCTTATCCCTGTTTTCCGTTAGGATTTGGTTCCTGTCTTTTTCTCTCAATGACCAGAGAGTCTTGCCTTACCTTCTTGGCATTAGCCGTGCAATGGCCACCATTCTTCCATTCCCCGCTTTAAGTGGGCCTTTTCCTCTTCACTTCTAGAATTCTTCCTCTACGCGTGCTTATTCGTTGCTTTCCAGGCATTTCCGCATTGTTTTTTTTTTTTTCCAACTACAGTAGTAACATGTCGAAAAGCCAAGGAAAGTAAGAAGGAAAAGAACGTAAAAGCAGGTCAACTAGCCAAACGTATGTAATAATTTAGAGTTTCATTTACGGTAGAAAAGAGACGAAATGCGAAGGTCACATAATCAAAAATCAAAAGTGAAAGAGCAAGTTGAAAGAAAGCTCGTCGTTGCTTTTAGATTTGATCTCTCTTTAGACTAGAACCACAGAATCTCGGAAGTAACCTTTCGTGTTTCATAAATCAGTACCTTCGTAGTGACATTATTGCAAAAGTAATCAGTGTGAATATTTTTAGCATTAATGAGGGCTTAAATCATCTCTTTCGGGGCACAACCCTAAGTAGTATGGATCACTCCTAAAGACCAAATTAGGTTGAGAGAGAGAGAGAGAGAGAGGTTAAAAACTTTGTCCATGTAATTTTCCCTCACGTTGTCCATTTTGCGGGTGCCCTAAGTAGCGATCTTGGTCATGTATAAAATACAATATAGTCATGGGTAAAGTATGACGGGTATTATTGTCTAATGTTTATAGACCTCCTGTGGCTCTGTGAGAGAGAGTGAGAGAGCGAGCGATGGCTTTGAGGGCGAAGTCTTTGACGGCGATAATACTGGCTGCTCTGTTTCTATCTCTCACAGTGGCTCCGACTTGGTCCATGGCGTTTCTGATTTTGTTCGGAATGATTGCTCCTGCAGTTGCTGCTGCTGGAAAAAAGATGAGAAGAAACCTGGCTCCTGCAGCCGCTGATGATCCGGCTCTTGCACATGATGCTCTGGCTCTTGCAGATGCTGCTGCTGAAAACCCAGTTAGTTTTCTCTGCATCTTTGGGATTTGAATTGTTTCTTCAAACTGGTTCGCCTCTAATCTGGTGGAATCAGTCCTCTGCTTGCAATCCGACCCAACAAATGCTAAAAATCATCTGAAAAGTTACAAATCTTTTTGACATGAACGATTGAACTACTCAATTTTGAAAATCAGGAGATCCTGTCCAAACTCTAAGCACTATTGATATTGGATGCTGGGCCTGTTTACCACTTTTGCTTTCTCCTAAAATTTAAAATATTAATTAAAATTTGAAAGTATTACGAAAATTATTACATGTGCATTCATGTATCAACATTTGAGTATTACAAATGTTTTGAGTATTTTGGATTATTTTAAAAAGTCAAAATGCGCAAGTCGCAAAATTCAAGTGCAGTTCACTTGCTGCGTAAGGTTCGCCTCCATCCGAACCACAATACTATATATTTCTTTTCCGTTACCTTTTATTTGGCTAGAAGCATAAGACTTGGTCTGAACAACTATGTCTACCATGTGACGCAGTTTTGGTTTCCCGAATTTGACAGGAATCATCTTCAACCTCATCATCATCGTCTAGATTCAAGTATGATGTATACTTGAATTTCAGAGGTCCAGATACGCGCTATGGATTTGCGGATTACCTTTACAAACAATTGGATAATGCGGGTATCAGGGTCTTCAATGATGGAGATGACCTCACACCTGGAAAAGAGATCTGGCCAGAGATAAAAGGGGCGATTGAGCGGTCAAGGATCTCAATAGCCATCTTCTCCAGAAATTTTGCTTCCAGTACATTTTGCCTCAAGGAGCTGGTACAAATGTGGGAGTGCAAAAATATATATGGACAGACTATCGTCCCGATTTTCTATGATGTTTATCCTGACGATGTGGCACTCCGGACTGGGCTTTTTCGAGATGACTTAAGTCAACTTGAGCAACGCGGAATCGACTCAAATACCATGGAAACATGGAAGGACGTTCTTCGAGAGATCGCGAGATTAAAAGAATTTATACGGGACATGCGAAAGGGGTGGGTCATGCTATTACTTCTGGTTTCCCTTTTCTTTCCTTGGAAAAAAACAAAAGGAAAAAGCGTAGGATGTTGTGGAAATGAACCCAAACCTTTCTGAATAAATATATTTGTAGTCATGTCGATAATGATCGAAAATTTAACAATACATACGAATAGACCTTGTGGGTTGACTTAATTTTAGTCGGTCCATTGCCCGCCTCAATTTTTTTCTACTTTTTAATATTTTTGGTGGCTTTCTTGTCATCCCTGTGCTTCATCACTTCCGTTTTGCAGGTCCAAGGGCCAGCTCGTAAGAAAAGTCGTTGCACGTGTTGTGCAATTGTTGAAGGAGGATTACCAATATGCAAACGACAAACTAGTTGGAATTGATCATCATATTGAAGAGATGATGAAAAAGCTTGGTGTTGCCTACCACAAGGGACAAGCGATCGAAGTACAAGGAGAAGAGGTATGCATTGTTGGAATATGCGGTGTGCCTGGTGTTGGAAAGACTACACTTGCAAAGGCTGTTTTTTACAAGATGCGTAAGTTATTTGATGCATGTAGCTTCCTTGAAGATATTAGGTCGGAAGGAGTCCAGTTTTCACGACAAATGTTGATTGCTGACCTTAAAAAACAAACAGACCTTAAAAAACAAATACCTGCACCACATGAAGCTTCCGGTGAAGTGACTGAAGAAATAGCAAGTTTATGTCGTGATGCAAAGGTTCTCATTGTGCTTGACGGTGTGGACAAGGATGAACAAATTAAAGCATTGGCCAGGAAGCTTACTTGGTTTGGTCTGGGAAGTAGAATCATTGTGACAACAGACAAAAAAAATGTTTTAAAGACTTTCGACACAGGAGCAGTTGAAGAACACACGGTTAAACCAATGGATCAACGCCATGCTCATAAACTCTTCTGTAAGCATGCTTTCCAAGGGGATGCAGCCCAAGATGTCTCTGAATATTTTGGCTTGTCCTTGGACATTGCCAAAGCTATTGGAGGACTTCCTTCTGATATTGTGCGTCACGCTTCATCATTACGCGAGGAAATGTATATAAATAGATGGAAAACTACCTTGGCTTTATTGCAAAAAAAAACACAAAAAATAAGAAAAAGCCCTGAATATTTCGAGTCAGTTATGCAGAGGATCAGAGCTTGAGAATTCCATTGAAGACAATCAACTCACAAGTGCAATTCAAGACTCATCGATTAATCAAAGCCCTTTTGTTAGGCACACTAACGGAGTAGATTTTGGGTTATCCAAGGAGCATAGCATGATCTAACGGGTTCAATGAGGAGGAAAAAGCCCTGCACTTTTGGAGTTTGAATGCATTTTGCCCAAATCTTGATAATGGTTGAGTTCTAAGTTTCATGTGTTTTAAATTTCACTCTGATGTTTTCCAGTTACCACAATAAATATGTGGCACATTCTCTATTGGAAGAATTGATATTTAAGTTTGATCATATACCTTTAACTTCGGTTCCTTGTCCAATTCTATAATGGCTAACCTCATAAGTTCTTTATCTTGAACGGTGAAAGACTCTTTTATGCTTTAGTGTTGTGCTCTGTCTATCCCTAAGTTACTTTCCTGTTTCCATCAAACGCTTTCAGCTTCTTCTGAGTCGCAACGTGCATCAGTTACAGATCTTTAGATGTACATAAGTAGCTTTGGCATATTGCAAAGGAAAAGGAGGAGGGTGACTGGTTTATGTAAAAAAAAAAAAAAAAAAGATATAAGAGGAAAATATTTTTTTAAAAAAGGATGTTGTGATCTATAGGTTTTTGAATATTACTGAGGACAGTGAAAATACCACAGATTTTTTTATGATTAAGTCTTTGAAGGTTCCGCTTATATGGACTTATGTGTCTAGGTCAGTGCTATATCATTTGATATGTGGCTTTAGCTCTTAGTGAGAGGCTCTTGCTACCTGTGAGAGAAAGTTTCTTTGCCTCAAGAAATTTTCAATTCAATAACATCACGAAGGCACAAATTTTACAATAGACTACCAAACCCTTTGGACAGCACTAATTGTGGGTTCGTTTCAGTACAGCGCATGAAATTTGTTCCGTTGTTGAATTTTCTTTTTGTATATATCTCCCTTCGAGTGCTTACCAGGCTCAACGATTACACTTCCTTGAAGAGCAAGTTGTGGCTTAATCTTCTCCAACTGGTAAGGAACAAGATTCCATCAATTAAATCAATGCTTCCTATAGTTGATTATGATAACTTGGGAGCGCACACAGGCATAATAAAGGTTGCTGGATCGTAATCAGGAGGAGTACAGGGCCTCCTTACATCTAATTTTACAAGTGCACTTCTCTCTCAATCTAGATATCATATTATTCTTCAACCTTCAGAAACTTTTGAGAAGGGGATCTCTTTGGGTAACCATAACGTACGCCATCTACAAAGATTGCATGCTAGGGACCTATAGAAGAACTTCGTGTTGCACAGTGAAGTAGTGGCCCATTTCGCAGCTGTTTACGCATTTCTCTAGTCTGCCAAGGAGATTGATAAAGGACATTTTTTTGCCTGTCAGTAACTGAACCATTACCGATTCCTTCACCATTGTTATTACAATAGGAAGGCAGTTTCATGCCAACACCAACAAGAGTCATGCTAGTATATATTCTCTATTCTATCGGCAGTGACCCTCGCACAATCTGCGTGAGGTGTCCGTGCCATCCCAGCCATTTCTGGACTTCTGGTTCGCTATCGTGACTATAATTTAGCTCTGCTACATGGAATAATAAAGAGGAGAATTTGTTGTCAAAAAAGAGCTAAAACATCACCTGCATGCCATGCATAATTGTGCAATAATGCTGCCACGTGAAAAGTAGTTTTTAGGTGAAGCTGTAAGTTACCAAAGTACTTGAATTTTGGAATTGACTCCAAGACTATGATTATACCCTTGCATCTGCAATTAACTCCACCTTACTGTGGTTTAAGGGGAAATTATTTCACTGACCGAACCACTTATCCTCTTAAAAACTAGAATTCAGTGATAACCTAATTGCTGTATGTCGCGACCTTCTCGAGGGTGAATTACCTAAAGTTTAGGTTAATGGATTACAAAGTCTGAAGACTTGGCACGGACCCTCTCAAGTCCTACCAATCGCGACTTGATAGAAATTAATCTATTTAAACATGCAATTCTATTCAATTTGGAGCCGCCACTAATCAATTAGGGTTGATTAGAAACCCAAATAAAGTATGAGAGAATACTTTATTTTTACGAACTAGAGATTCAATAAGTCTAGGGACATGATTACGCTAAATTAGTCTAACGCCCTTTCGGCACCTTTTATTTTAATTTTAAAAAAATATTTAGCAGACAATGTTAATTAATTTTAACCTAAACTACTAACATGCAAATGGTGGTCATGCGGGTGCGCAATCAATAAAATAACATTCAAATAAAAATGCTAATAAAAATGCATGTCCTAAACATGATTTCTAAATGACATGACACCTAATTTTTTTTTTTTAAATTAATTATATGCAATCTTAATCTAAATTTAATATGCATGGATTTTACTTTAATGATATGTGAGATGCAATTCATATGGTATGACTTGAACTTATTACTATATGTATGCAATCTAATTTATATAATCCTAAATATGCATGTGCTACGTGATATTGGATGAATGACATGTTATTTCTACATGCATGCTCTTTTATGATTTTTTTTTATGATGATTCATTTTTTAATGCATATATGCAATCTATGCTAAATAATGATGATATGAGATTAATTATGAATTAACCTATTAACTAACCAAGGGAGTGATCTTTTTTTTTTTTTTGGTTTTTTTTTAATGACATAATGTTTTTTACTGAAAAGAAAGTAACTTAATGGTGCAATGATCATCTTTTAGCATTTTCCTTTTTATTAAAAAAAACAATTAAACTATAACTCACATGGCATGCATAACATTTTTGTTCCTCTTTTTGTTTTACTAAATGAAAATTGACTTGATCTAAAACTAATTAGACTAACTAAAGTGAATGATATTCTAATTTATTTTAGGAATCAATTTAACTTAAACTATATTTTATCCTAAAAGCTATATAAAAAATCAAGACATGCCAACCTTATTTAAAAATAGCCCTAACAAAAATCACCCATTAAAAGTATAATCTAAAAATTATAATCGTATAAATGTAATTCTAATTTACTAACCCTAAGACTATGGTCCTATTTTACTAAACCTAAATGCTCTAATGCAATATTTATATTTTTATGCATTTTCTGATTTTTTTTATTTTTTTAATTTTTTGTTTAATCTTTCTAAACAAGTAATTATTTAAAAGAATGAAGATAAGAATTAAAATAACCGAAAAAATAATCCGTTGTCTCACGGATTAAATTAGCAATTATTTTAACTCTATAATGCTTTAAAAATTGAAATGCTATCAAAATTCCTAAAAACTAAAGTAATTAAAAAAATGACCCGAAGTCTTACGGGTCAAATTAATAATTACCTTAATTTGGGATAAAACTCCTAATGTCTACAAAGTCTATAAATATTGACATACAATACTACAACTTAAAAAAAAAGCTAACATAACATGAAATAAGTAAAAAAATAAAAAAATAAAAATATACTACCTAATTTCCTTTTCTTTTTTCTTTTTTTTTCCCTTCTCTTTTCCAGCTTTCTTCACCCACTACTGAGCGGCCTCGGTAGATCACCGGGGGTTGGGTCGTCGGCTTTCAAAGCTCTGGCAAAGGGAAGCAGCGGATCGGTAGCAGGAGCAAACGTCAGGTCGTCGCGGGTCGGTCGTGGGCATTGTCGGAGAGCACGTGGAGCCGGCGATCGGTGGCCGCGAGCAACGAACGTGGAAGGTTGGGGTCTGGGCGCTGCAGAGGCAGGTCGCGCAGCGGAACAGGAGTGGCGGTGCTGGTGCAGTTGGCCGCGGAGCGCTTCGTGGGTCCGAACGGTAGCGCGGCTGTAGGTGGAGCAGAGAGCAGATCTCCGGTGAGGCTCGGCGTCATGGTGGTGCGGCTGATTTGGGGCTCCGGTAGCGTCGAGTCGCGATTGGGTGCAGGGGTGGCGAAGCAGGTGGAGGCAGAGGGGCGTAGAGCTGCAGAGGGAGGCGGAATGCGGAGACCAGCAGAGCGAGGCGGGCTGCTGTGAGGCGGTGGCGCGGTAGAGCAAGCAGTATCGGAAGCTTCACGGGCGGCGGTGACTGGCGCAAGGCGTGCTGGTGGAGATCTCGAACCGGCGGCAATGTGGGGCACCAGAGCAGCAGTGGTGTGGGGCTTCGCGGACGGCGGTGGTCGCGGTCGTGGAAGCAACAGCGGTGTGGGGCTTCGCGGAGGAGGAATCCACGAGGAAGATGAACAGTGCACAACTTTTTTTATTTTTTTGTTTTTCTCTCTCCCTCACGTCACTCTCCCTCTGCCCTGTGTACTTTCTGCAGGAGACTTTTTACTTTTCTCCTATTTTCTACTGTTTTCCCCTTTGACTCTTGCTGCAACTTTCTTTTTTTACCTCAAAAAGCTTTTTTCCTCATTCTTCTTTTGTGCAGATTTTCAAAGGAACGAAGGAAAAAGAAGCTCCCGAAGGAAGACTCTTTTTTTTTTGAATTTTTCTTGTCGATTTTTTCTGAATTCGCCCCCATGAACTGAAGCTCCCTTTTCTCTATTTATAGAGAAAAACTCCAATTTGTTTTTGCAGGTGAGATATTCACTCAACCGTTCAACAAATTAGCATCTCCAAAATCACACGATTTTTGAACTTTCTAAATTTTGAAATTTGGTTCAATTTTTTTTTTTTAAATTCCCTCTACAACCAAATGCTCTATTATTATTTTCTAAAAGATAAATTAAATTTTAAAATAGGTGTCAATTTGCCCTCTTTGAAGGAAGCTCGTAGAGGTTTCCTTCAAAGATAAATGACACCTAAATTTAGACCATGCAGAATGAATGCAAATGAATATGAAATGCATATGCAAATGTTAATTGTAATGACTTTAAAAAAAAAATGGACTCAAGTAAATGCAATGTCATGCAATAGAGAATGCCATGTAAATGCAAGGATTCGGTCAAGAACATATATTTCTATGTGTTCTTGCTTAATGGAATGCAAATGCAAAGAAGAACACGTACCTATCATACTTATCTGGAGATTCGAAATGATTCCTACGAGACCTGACAAACATCTTGAAATCTCTTCAAATAATTGAAAGGCTCAAAGTATTTAGAGATCTGGAACTCTCATCAGATCCCAAGCACAATAACCCACCTTCAAGAAGGATGGAGTAGTTCTAGGCAGTCGGTGTTACATGTCCAGGACCCGTACCATAGTAACATAACTTTACAAAGAGACTACTTTCTCAAGACCCATACCATTCTACGATCGCCTAGTATGACAGTGTTTTGTTGTGTCTAGGACCAGTACCATTCTACGATCGCCTAGTATGACAGTGTTTGGTTGTGTCTAGGACCCATACCATTCTACGGTCGCCTAAACGGGGATTTACTTTCCAGGACTCGTACCATTCTACGGTCGCCTAAATAGGGAAATAGGTTTTGTCTAGGACCCGTACCATTCTACGGTCGCCTTGACGGAAAATTGATTTTTCAAGACCCGTACCATTCTACGGTCGCATGAATGGGGAAATAGGTTTTGTCTAAGACCCGTACCATTCTACGGTCGCCTAAACAGGGATTTACCTTCCAAGACCCGTACCATTCTACGGTCGCCTGAATAGGGAAATACGTTTTGTCTAGGACCCGTACCATTCTATGGTCGCCTAAATAGGATTCACTTTCTAGGACCCGTACCAGTCTACAGTCGCCTAAATAGAGAATAGGTGTTGTCGAGGACTTGTACCATTCTATGGTCGCCTTGACGGAAAATTGATTTTTCAGGACCCGTACCATTCTACGGTCGCCTGAATGGGGAAACTATGAGATAGCTAGTATAAACACCTAGAGGGGGTGAATAGGTGCACAAACAATTTATTGAGATACGGAAGCGATTCTTGGCAATCGATAGAAAGGAAATTCTCTCTTGATTAACAAAATGAAATACGATCGAGGTAAAGAGAGTAAGGTAGAGAAAATTGAACACAGGATTTATAGTGGTTCGGCTTATTCCAAGCCTACGTCCACTCTTCCACATTGACAGCCCATCGGCTAGATTTCACTATGATCAAAAGAGAAGTTACAGCACAGCTTTACCTTGATTCCACAGTGTAGATGTTCTACCACACCACCTCAAGGTTTCTCACAAATATAGACTCTCCTTTGTATACTAGTATTCGCTCAAAGGAATTGTCTAAACAAAAAGGAGCTTCAGACTTTGGAATTCCTCTATCGCGCACTCCTCGAACAACTAAGAACGTCTTCCTTATATACTCCTTTATGCTATCATACCCGTTGGCATTTACCAAAGGAATTCCTCCAATCTACCCGTTGGACGGAATCAATTAGGAAGACTGTTCGAGCTATTAAAGGAACATGTCGATAGCCCATCAATCCTGTTCGCCCATACAATCAGGATCTCGGTTTCCATAAGTAAAACCTTCCAAGAATATTTAGGCAATCATCGAATCTTCAATCATCGAATCAATCTTGATCAATCAAAGGATTCTATTACATCTTTTCCGGCCACGAGATCTTCTCCAGATGATAAGGTTAAATCCTTAACGAAACATCCAGTTCTGGATAACCTTTCTTCAACGGATAAGAAACTGTCAATGAGGATAGACTTTGAGTCTTGAGTCTAGCTGTCCGGAGGTCTTCAGACTTTAAATAATAGAGTCTGCAAACCTTCGACTAGATCGATGGAAACGTTTTGTCACTTCAAAACACTTCAAGAAGATTTCTCCAACAATCTCCCCCTTTTTGATGGTGACAAAACTTTCTGCAGATTTGGATAACTTTGACCTCGCAAAACATTTCTCAAACACATATGCATATCTTATAGAGATAAATGGCTAAATGAATAACACTAGAATCTGCAATCATAGAAAATAGGTTAGTCTAGTATACGATAAAGCCATCCATAAGATATCAATACTAGTTAATAGAAGCAGTCAAATCCAAGTCTAGTTCAGTTATCATCCAGACACAAAGTTAAACAAAGTTCAAACAACAAAACAATCCAACAAACCACACGATTAAAAGATTAACAATTGAAAGTTTGTTCAAATCTTGCATCTCTCCCCCTTTTTGTTAGCATTAAAAAGGATGAGATGAAGTCAAGATTGCTTGGGAACGCGGACAAGCTGGAAATTTTCCATAGATTGAACGATGCCTTCCAGCCTTTTCAAGTCTTCCTTCAGTTGTGCAATCTCCTCACCCTTGGCATTGGCCTGAATCTAAACAGAGAGGGCTTGGATCTTATCATTTAATGAACATGAAGAAGCTTGACCCGCATTCTGCAAGTTTTGAACCTCACAACCCAAGGCATAAATTTTCCCTTTCATTTCCAAAAGAGTATCCATGATTCTGCAAAAATCTGCTGCATTATCAGTCTGAGTACTCGCTTCGGCCCGATCTGATGGAGTAAATGCAGATGATGGTAGATCAGCATAGTCTCATAGGTTTTGCGATGAGACTTCATGACCTTCTTCTGGAAACTGAGAGGCATAAACATCCTCTGGGTCTGCAGGTGAGCGATTGACTCCTTTACTTGCATCAGGATATGAAGACTTCCCTCCTTTCTCTTGATCTCCCCCTGTTTCCATCCCTACAGGTGGAGAAGAGATTTCCTCAGGTTCTCCTTCTTCTCTTCTTTCTTCTTCAGGTCTTTCCTCCTCTACTTTTTGTTCAGCTTCTCTTTCTTCTTCTTCCTTCTCCTCTACTTCTTTCGTCATTTGTTCCGATTCTTTCTGTGGAACAGGACGACTTAAATTCTTCAAAGCCATTGCAGAGGTGGTGATGTCTTCGTCATCATCTTCATCCTCAACGAGGAGAGCTCTTCTTCTCTTGGATGGAGCAACCATGGGCTCCTTCCCTTTTCTTTTAGCTGCAGAAGAGATTTGATGAGCTTTGGCAGGAGTCTTCTCCTTGAACTCCTCCAACTCCTTGCTCAGTTCCTTCAGACACATTTTGGTCACCATTTTCAGTCCTACCACCATATGATCGCATGGTCGAACACAAAAGATTTGCGGAAGCTGAATATTCAGATGTCTGAATAACTTCGTAACAAGGCTTGGGTAAGGGAGTTGACCTCTGTCTTTCATCATTGCTCTATACATGTGAAACATAACAAAGTGTGAGGGAGAGAAAAATTTTTCCCGGAAAGGATGATATACATCAGCTTTGCCTCTGAACTTGAAACATCAGTCTTGGAAGTTGATTTCGGTTGGAGGCAATTGATCACAATCTTGTGAAGCAAGATGTTGAATGCACTCATCCTTAAGTAGGTGATCTTCTCATCTGTTCTTCTGTCCTTCACCAGTTCCAGTGTGGCCCGAGCAATGGAAACTTTGATTGGTTGATATCTTCCTCTTTCAACTCCTAACACATACGGTCTGCATCCTCGATGATTTCTTCCCGTTGTTGATGATCAACGCCTTGAGGACTAGATGGAGGAGAATGACACCGCCGAGAATGTTGTGGGCTCGGTTGTTGTTGGGAGACACTTCTTCTTCGCAAGATCGAAGTGCGTAGGCCCCTCACTCATTCGCCGTGGTCCCTTGCTTGTGATTCTCAAAGACTTTCTTGAAGATGACATCTTTCTTAGTTTTTGGAAGATTCCTTGCTTGACTTTCCCAAGAAAGATGACAACTTTTTTAAGATTAAACAAAGAAGACAAACGGGAATGGAGGATCGATGCTTTCTAGGGTTTTTGAGAGTAAAGTGAAAAGGAATCAACATAGCACGATCAGTTAAAAAGAGAGATAAACGAACCGTCACAAAGGAAATAAAAAGATGCCTTTTCAAAATAACTCTTTTTCCACAAAAATAGCCATTTCAAAAATAACTTCCTTTTTGAAAATGAAACGATGCAATAATTACGTTGATTAAATATAGCAACAATTAAAACACAGTCTGACGATCGTACCTTTTCAATATAAGATTAGAGAGAGAAAGACTTACAGTCTGACGGTCGTACCAAGACTATCTTACAGATAAAGTCTTGTATGGCTGAGTCTAAGAGTCTTTAGACTTTGATTTCCTCATACCTCAAAATGTTGAGTCTGGAATGGATAGATTCAAATTGATTTTTCTCCAAAAGCTTTGTGAATATATCCGCTAGTTGGTTCTTTGAGTCAACAAATTGAATTGAATTGAAACATCTCCATTTTGAACATGCTCTCTAATAAAGTGATGTCGAATCTCTATATGCTTTGCTCTTGAGTGGAGAATTGGATTTTTGGTGAGGTTGATAGCGCTGGTGTTGTCACAATTAATCTCCGTGCATGAGTCTTCAATTTCAAAGTCTCTTAGCTGTTGTTTTATCCATAGAATTTGCGAACAGCAACTTCCAAGGGCTACATACTCTGCTTCTGTTGTTGAAAGAGACACAGTGCTTTGTTTCCTTGAAAACCAAAACACTGTCCTGCTTCCAAGCAACTGGCAAGTTCCTGAAGTGCTCTTCCTATCAACTCTGCAACCAGCCAGATTTGCGTCTGAATATCCCAGAAGATTAAAGTCTCCCTTCTTAGGATACCAAAGACCAATGCTTGATGATGAAGCAACGTATTTAATAATACGTTTCACAACACTGAGATGGGATTCTCTAGGATCTGATTGAAACCTCGCACAGATGCAAACACTCAACAAAATGTCAGGTCTAGAAGCAGTAAGATAAAGAAGTGAACCAATGATGCTCCTGTACAGCTTTTGATCAACTTTCTTCCCTTCTTCATCTTTGTCTATCTTCAAAGAACTTGACATCGGTATGTCGGTCTTTTTGCACTTTTCCAGTCCAAACCTTTTGACAAGATCATTAGCATATTTTTCTTGATAAATAAAAGTTCCTTCCTTCAATTGTTTTACTTGAAGACCAAGAAAGAATGTTAACTATCCCATCATACTCATTTCAAACTCATCCTACATAGACTTAGAAAATTTCTTGCACAGACTTTCATTAGAGGATCCAAAAATATCATCCACATATATTTGAACAAGTAAGAAACTTTTGTTTTCCTTTTTGATAAATAAAGTTGTGTCTACTTTACCTTTGACAAAACCATTCTGAATTAAGAACTTACTTAGTCTGTCGTACCAAGCTCGAGGTGCTTGCTTTAAACCATACAAAGCCTTTTCACCAAGACTAAGTCTGGCTTCTTTGGGTCTTAGACCCGGTGGTTGTTCCACATAAACTTCCTCATGGATAAATCCATTTAGGAATGCGCTTTTGACGTCCATTTGGAATAACCTGAAATTCTTATAACAAGCAAACGCAAGTAATAGTCGAATAGCTTCTAACCTTGCTACTGGTGCGTAAGTCTCATCATAGTCTATTCCTTCTTCTTGCGTATATCCCTTGGCCACGAGTCTTCCTTTGTTTCGTATGACTCTTCCTTTCTCATTCATCTTGTTCCTGAACACCCATTTAGCTCCAATAACTTGAGTTTTACCTTTTGGTTTGGATGTCAATTCCAGACATCATTAATGTTGAACTATCCGAGCTCTTCTTGCATAGCTTCAATCCAGCTTTCATCGATAAAGCTTCTTCTATGCTCTTTGGTTCAATTTCAAAAACGAGAGCCACAAAGACTAGACTCTTCTCGCCTTTTGGATCTGGTGCGAATTCCTTCATTAATTTCGCCGATAATAAGATCTTTGGGATGACTGGACTTATGCTTCCAGTTACTTGTTGATTTGTTTGGTTGATGATCTCTTTCTTTATTTGGATCTTCACGAACAACCTGATGCTGGTCTTCCAGAGTCTGAGATGCTTCTTGAGTTGTAAGCTTTGGAGGGTCTGGAGCATATTCAGACTCTTCTTGATGAGTCTGACTTGATTCATCTTACGTTGAGTCTTGAAATTTGACATTCATTGACTCCTCCACAGACTGGCTCTTCTTGTTATAGACTCTGTAGGCTTTGCTTGATGTAGAATATCCAAGGAAGATACCTTCATCTGATCTTTCTTCAAACTTACCAACTCGATCTTTTGCATTTTTCAGTATAAAACATTTGCAACCGAATACATGAAAGTATGAAACAATAGGTTTCTTATCTTTGAATAACTCATAAGGGGTTTTCTCTAGAATAGGTCTTAAGAAGACTCTATTGATGATATAGCATGCTGTTGAAATGGACTTCAGCCCAAAATCGTGAAGAAATCTTACTTTCAATTAAAAGAGTTCTAGCCATTTCTTGAAGAGATCTGTTCTTTCTTTCCACAACTCCATTTTGCTTAGGAGTATATGGAGAAGAGAACACATGCTTTAAGCCAGATTCATCACAAAATTTTGTAAAATCTTGATTCTCAAATTCACCTCCATGATCTCGTTCTTATACATGAGATAACACATCCTTTTTCATTTTGAACCTTTTTAGCAAAATTTTCAAAATACGAAAAGGTTTCAGACTTACTTGCAAGGAAATATACCCAAGTAAAACGGGAGTAATTGTCTACAATTACTAGGCAATATTTCTTACCTCCAATGCTCGGGTTCGGTTGGTCCGAAGATATCCATATGCAACAACCGTAGTACATGATTAGTAGAGACATGATTTATTGGCTTAAATGAATTTCTTACCTTTCCCAGAATACATGGAGTGCATGGATCAGTCTTTTAGTATGGCAATTTAGGTAGACCTCGAACAGGCTGCTTTGATGAGACTTTGGCTAATTGCTTCATGTTGACATGACCAAGCTTTCTGTGCCATAAGTTTGCTTCGTCTTGAATTGAGATAAGACATTGCGATTCATTTGGTTTCACATCTAGAAGATAGATATATCCATGTCTTCGACCCATGAAAGACTGAGTAGAGTCTTTACTGATTCCAGAACATGTTCCTTCTTGAAAGAAGATCTTGAAACCAATATCACACAATTGACTAATGCTAAGAAGATTGTAATTGAGTCCTTCCACTAAGGAAACATTACTTATTGTGAGACTTCCAATTTTCACAGTTCCAAATCCCACAATACTTCCTTTGCTGTTTCCTCCTAATGAAACTTTTCCACAATTTACTTGAGCAAGCTTTATAAAACAATTTGAGTCTCCTGTCATGTGTCTTGAGCATCCACTGTCAAGATACCACTTTGCCTTTTTCTTGACGGAGACCTGCATTTAAAATAAAGTCTCAAGCTTTCTTTGGTACCCAAACTTTCTTGGGTCCTTTGGTGTTAGTAAGATAAATAGTATTAGCCCATACTTTCTTAACAGGTTTCCAAACCATAGGACACTCTTTTTCAAAGTGATCCGGACTGTTGCACTTTGAACATGCACTTTGAACATCTGAGAGCATTTCTACCTACAGATTTTACAAAAACTTTCTTGAAATGATTTTTGTAAGCCTCTCTCGAGGGTCTTTTCTTAATTCTTTCTTTTACTTTAGGAAAATCAATCAAGGGAATTGTTTCTCTGTCATACCTAGACTAGACTTATTGAAGTAAGGTCTTTGAGCTGAAAGAATTTTTTCTAGTTTTTCAGACCCTATTGAAAATTTCTTTGAAGTATTTGATAAGTCAGTTTTAAAAGATCATTTTCTTTTAAAAGATTATCTTCATTTTCTTTAAGAGTGGAAATCAAGTCTAAACTTTTAACTCTTTCTTCTAAAACATTTTCTTTTTATTTTAGAGCTGAGTTTTCATTTTTAAGTTCGGAAATTCTTTTGAGAGAAGTCTTAAGACTAAAACACAGTTCATCAATGTATTTAGAAACTTTGACAGGAATTTTAACATCACTTGCCTCTAATTCACTGTCTGAGTTTGATCCAGAGTCTGATCTAGAGTCTGAGTCTGATTGTGCCATCAGACATAGATTGGCATATTCATTATCACTTTCTTCACACTCTGTATCACTCCAGGTTTCGGCTTTTCGAAAATTTTCAGCTTTTCCTCTCTTCTTCTTCAGAAGAGGACAGTGGGGTCTGATGTGTCCCTTTTTCTTACATTCAAAGTAGACTACATCTTTGTTTGGTTCCTCATCATCAACAGACTTGGTCTGCTGTCTTTGAAAGCTTTGTTTCTTTGAGTTGAACCTTCTTCCTTTTCTATTCAGTTTTTTGAATCTTCTTATCATGAGAGCAAACTCCTCATCGTCCATATCATCTTCAGAATCTGTATCATCGAATCATCATTTGATTTTAATGTAATGGATTTCTTACCTTTTGGATCTTCATCTTCATTGATCCGTTCCACTTCATAAGACTAAAGAGTTCCAATCAGCTCGTCGACAGATAGTGGCATAATTCTTTGCGTCTCTCTTATCGAAGTCTTTATGTGATTCCAATCCTTGGAGAGTCCACGTAGTAGCTTGTTTACCTTCATGGGATCATAAATTCTTTATCCTTGATTCTCAAGACCATTGACAATATCTGTAAAACGGCTAAACATGTCAGTTATAGATTCTCTGGTTTCATTTTGAAGGCTTCATATTGACCGAGAAGAATGTTAATTCTGGTTTCCTTCACTGACTGTTCCTTCATAGGTGATATGCAATCTGTCCCAGACTTCTTTTGCTGTAACACAAGAAGATATTCTATTATATTCAGTTGGTGACAAAGCACAATATAAAGAGTAAATTGCTTTTGCATCGAGTGCTTGTCTCTTGTTTATCTCTTCCTGAGTCATTCCACTTTGGTCTCAACAGTTTCTTTCCCTCTTTCGAGACCGATGCAGCTTTGTAGGAGTAATTCCTTTTTCTACAACGTCCCATTCGAGAGGATCCTTTGATCGCAAGAAAGCTTTCATCTTGTTTTTCCGGATGTTGTAATCCTTTCCATCAAAGTAGGGTGGTCGGTATTGCTTTGCCCTTCCATCAGCCCTGGTGCTAACATACTAGCCATGGATCTTTTACTCTGAAGCAAAACACTTCAAATAAAGTGAGTACATGAGCTCTGATACCAATTGAGATAGCTAGTATAAACACCTAGAGGGGGGTGAATAGGTGCACAAACAATTTATCGAGATACGGAAGCGATTCTTGGCAATCGATAGAAAGGAAATTCTCTCTTGATTAACAAAATGAAATACGATCGAGGTAAAGAGAGTAAGGAAGAGAAAATTGAACACATGATTTATAATGGTTCGGCTTATTCCAAGCCTACGTCTACTCTTCCGCACTGACAGCCCACCGGCTAGATTTCACTATGATCAAAAGAGAAGTTACAGCACAACTTTGCCTTGATTCCACAGTGTAGATGTTCTACCACACCACCTTAAGGTTTCTCACAAATATAGACTCTCTTTTGTATACTAGTATTCGCTCAAAGGAATTGTCTAAACAAAAAGGAGCTTCAGACTTTGGAATTCCTCTATCGCGCACTCCTCGAACAACTAAGAACATCTTCCTTATATACTCCTTTATGCCATCATACCCGTTGGCATTTACCAAAGGAATTCCTCCAATCTACCCGTTGGACGGAATCAATTAGGAAGATTGTTCGAGCTATTAAAGGAACGTGTCGATAGCCCATCAATCCCGTTCGCCCATACAATCAGGATCTCGGTTTCCATAAGTAGAACCTTCCAAGAATATTTAGGCAATCATCGAATCTTCAATCATCGAATCAATCTTGATCAATCAAAGGATTCTATTACGTCTTTTCCAGCCATGAGAAGGTTAAATCCTTAACGAAACATCCAGTTCTGGATAACCTTTCTTCAACGGATTAGAGACTGTCAATGAGGATAGACTTTGAGTCTTGAGTCCGGCTGTCCAGAGGTCTTCAGACTTTAAATAGCAGAGTCTGCCAACCTTCAGACTAGACTGATGGAAACGTTTTGTCAGCTTCAAAACACTTCAAGAAGATTTCTCCAACAAACGGCTTTCCAGGACCCGTACCATTCTACGGTCACCTGTTAGAGCAATAAATGTTGTTTAGGACCCGTACCATTCTACGGTCGCCTAAATCAAACTGAATCTGAAGAAAAATCTTTGGGGGATTTGGGACTCTCATCAAATCCCAAGCACTGGAAATTGCATCAAGTTCTTAAAAATTCAAAACATTTGGAAATCACATCGACGCTCGAAAAGACAAATATTTGGAAGTCACATCAAGCATTTAAAGGTTCAAATATCCGGAATTCAAACTAGACATTTGAAAACATTTTATAAATGGGTACTTGGAATTCTCATCAAGCACCGAGATAACTGAACAAACTAAGGGTTCAAAGGCAAATCCTTTGGTCTTTAAGGAAAAATTCATTTCATCATTTGAAAAAAAAAAATTCATTTTTTTTAATTCAATGAAGGTCCAGACATGATGGCTTTTCAAACTTCCACAAGGAAAAAATATCAAGACAATTTTCACTAAGCTATGAATCTCTTGAATATGCTAAACGAGACACTTTTGGTGTGAAAAGGCTTTTTTCACTCGCTCTCATTTAAGAGGGGTTATTTGTCCCGACCATTGATGCGGGAATATATCACTCAATCTTATCATCATCTTGTTGACAAGAGTTCAAATTTTCTTGCAACCGCACGACCTTACCAATCCGAGAGGTCTTTAACAGTGCTTGTAATGTGGGCTTGGTCAATAGCTTAACAAAAGGATTCTTTGGGTCAAAGCAATTGAAAGAACAATTCTGTAATCATCTCTGGGTTTACAAGTCAAGAACCTTGCAAAATGAGAAAGAAAAAATCTTGCTCACACTTCTTCGAGCAATGCTCAAAACATGTGAATTCCTATGTTAATTCAAATGCCCTAATCTGAAGAGACTTTGTAAGGGACGTAACATAGGCTGGGTTTATGGGTTGAGAAACGAAAGGATCGTTAGGCTCAAAATGTGTGTAAAAGGTGAGAGTTGGTGATCATCTTGACATTACCACCAGTTTTCTTCGCCACGGATTGTCTTCTTGACAGATTTCTTTATTGGCTCAAGAGTTTGTCACTAATGCCAATGATTATTCAACTCGAGATCTTTTCTCAACATTTTTTTTCTTTTAAAGTCATTTTCTTTGACGATGGGCATCGATCAGGCACATTGCTTTTTTTTTTATGCCCCCCAATTCATCAATCATTTCTCTCTTCTTTTCACGGGCATTCGCGTTGCTTTTACCAGGCACACTGCTTTTTCATGCCCCTTAGTTCTATTTTGATTTCAGCTCTTGCGCACAATATGTGTGTCATGTATACTTTAAATGACACTTGAACCTTCAAGGGTCTTCATCTATCTCTTGCCTTGCCCCAGTGTGAGGGATGATCACTAACTGGGTTTAAAAGAAATGAAATTGAGGCTCAAGTGGGCTACGCAAATGGTATAAGTGTATAGGATAGTGAAAGAAATGCTCTTCGTCATCCTAAGGCACTTAAATTACCACATGAATTTAATGTAAAAGCATAACTTGAAGATTGATGCAAGTGAGAGCAAGAAAATTTCCATTCATTTCACTCTCCTTCAATGTCAACTTTCCTCCATTTGCCCCGATATGGGGTGGTTCTTGACAGGGGTAGTATGAAAGAAGTTCTTCAAGTGTTTAGGCTCAAAGAAGGATTAAACAAGGGTTCATTGTAAAGAAATGAACTGCCCCTCATTATTTTAGTTGTCATACTTCACGAAAGAAAATTCGTCATCTTGAAACACAAAATGTTTCTATACTCACCTCACAATGTATAGACAGGGGACTGTGTATGGGATTAGGCTTGCCTTTCACACCTCACTTAGCATATTCAAGTAACTCAACATCTTTCACCGAATTGTCCATTTTGATAAATTTCAAGTGGAATTGGTGAATTACACATCATGTGAAAACATTCTGAAATGATAAAAATGACATGCTCAATCAAATCATAAAGTCAAAACTGTTAAGCATCTATGTCTTGCCCCCTCTTTGCAAGGGAGCTCATAGAGATTCCTTAAATGTGCGCAGGGCTGCACCTGAAACATAAAGCAAATAATTAAATGAAACACACAGGGTAAATTAGATGCATGTTGGAAAATTATTTTATTTTGAAAAATTTTCAAGGGAACATGAAGAAGCCCAGCCTTCAAAATTAGCTCCTTGCCCTTTTCTTTGGGTAGGATTTCATCACAGGGCTAGTTTGGTATACTTCAACATGCCCTTAAAACACGAAAATCCCAATGTATTTTATTGGATGAAAAGCAAATTACATTATTGAAATAAGGGAAATCCTAGAATTGAAAATGCAAATATGCAAATATGGAAAGCAATAAAGACTCCTGCGCAGAGGAGTGTGCAAATAATTAAAATTCTTCTACTCTTAAGCTTCATCGATGGCAAACAATTCAGTCATTCCTTTGAATGCGTCATCAGAGCTCTCAATCTTTGGAGGTTCGGAATCATCTATGCCACCCCATACATCTGGGATGATATCCCGTGGGTTGAAATAGGAGCTGGGAGGAGCCGAATACTTTACATAGTAATCGAATTTGCCACTTGGTTGCCCTAGGGTGTCCATCACTTCTGCTTCCTCATGTATCATCTGAAACATGGTGGGGTCAGCATCAAAATCGAATATGGTATTCACAGCTTCTGGGTGGTCAGGGAGTGGGTTATTCTGGATGTTCGGCTGTGTATCGCGGAATGAGACCACCTTGCATCCAAAAGATTTTGGATTTTATGTTGCAGCGTATAGCAATCGTCAACAGAATGCCCTACCTCTCCCATATGATAAGCACATGTCTTGGACGGATCATAGTTGGGGAATCGCTCGGGATTAGGTCGCTTAGGCTCTTTAGCGAGTAATCCTTTCTTCTGAAGGGTTGGCAAGATCTTGGACAATGGCTTAGGAAGAGGCATAAATTAAAGCCTAGAAGGGTTCTTTTGCTGGCCAAAGAATGGTCATGCTCCTCCTTGTTGGGTGTTTGGGATAGGGCGAGGTGGTTGAACATAAGTTGCATTAACCTCCGCTACACGTTCTTTATCCTTCTTGGTTGAGACTCTCCCATATGAGCTGGTTTGATCAGACGCCCATCCATCACGCAATGCTACTTCAATTCGCTCACCAACAGGGATTAGCTGATTGAATGACTCAGATCGATCCCAACATTCGATTTCGATATTCAGTGGGAGAGTCTTCATGAACAAATCCATCAACTCCTTTTCTGTCGGCTCCGGAGTAATCTGAGCAGCTACAGTCCTCCATCTCGTGACATATGCCTTGAAAGATTCCGTCCTCTTCTTCTCAGTGCAAAGTAAGTCTTCTCGAGATGGAGTGACATCAATATTATACTTATATTGCTTGAAGAAAGCATCCGTCAAATCCTCCCAAGTCTCCAGCAAATTAATCTTCTTCATAATGTACCATTGAAGCGCTGGTCCTGTCAAGCTTGCTTGAAATTGTTGAATCATTAAAGGGATGTTATCAACATATTGGGTCATCCTGACTACATAAGTCTGCAGATGGATCTTCGGGCAAGAGGTGCCATCATACTTTTCAAAGTCTGGCATTTTGAACTCCTTTGGCATCTTGATTTTTGCATAATGGGATAGATCAGTTGGGTCTTGGCTAAATGAACCCTGCAGTTGCTTAAGTTTCTCCTCGATTTTCGCTAAGCGTTTTTCTTGCTCAGTCTTCGGTACAGCCGGCTGTATCACTTGTATCTCCTCATCAACAACAATTTGAGGCGCGTCAGTAATTTTAACCTTGGAGGCATCATGAGAGGATGATGGGCCACTTGTGGATGTATTCTTGCCTTTATCTCTTGGATCAACCATGGGAGCATGTTGTGGTAACACTACTTCAACTTGCGGAGCTGGTGGAGCAGTGTTTGTCTGGAGAGAATCGATTTTCTTAGAGAGCTGCTCAAGAACATTTAGAACTTGCTTCACCTCCGATTCGAGGGCAGCGATGCGAGTTTGTTCAGCAACACGTGTTTGTTCGGTGTTATCAGCCATTGTTGCTCTGGAACGAGTACGGATTGGTGATCTTAGATGAGCTGTGTTGTTACCTATCAATGTAAAATAATGTAGTAAGTATCATAACAAATGAGATTGGTCCATGACAACGGTCAATCGCTTATTTTTTTAAGTGAAATCAAATTCTAAAGACATCAACTTAAAATGTTAAAATAACTCCCTAGGAAATTAAATTCCTAAAACATCAATCTAAGAAATTGAAATAACATCATAAAGCCAGAATTAAACTCCTAATCTAGCGACTCTTTTCTATATACAATTGGGAGATCACAGTCTTTGAAGCTTCTTGTTCTGTCGAACCAACTCGAAATACGAGCTTCTTTCCTTTCCACCGTTTCTTCAAGATTTTTAATTTGTGCTTTGCGAGTGGGCTTCATGGTCACTTCAGGTATCATGGGAAGTAGAGCTTGAGGGATCTCGTGATGGTGGATATAATAATTTGAGACATGAAAAATCCTCTCATTTCCTTTCAATCTTCTAGGCACCGCAATCTTTTTCGGATGGCATTCCTTCCATGCATTTTCAAGACGCTCGATCTCATCGAGGTATTTGTGATCCTTGCACACGAAGCGGGCTTGAAATAGATCCATTCGGAGAGGATGTGGGATATCTTGGAGCACTCGATACTGGCGGGCCACTCTATAAGGATAGTAAGATCTTGCGCCAGTAATTCCCATCAGCGGAATTGGATTATCAGTCTTGTGAGAGAAACGAGCCACGCTAACATGGAACCATTTAGCATACCATAGGAAGCCCTTGAGATATGGATCTTTAAGAAAAGTCACCCAATCGGAAAATGATTTTCCAGTATACTTTTTTTCTAAGATTGAAAATCTTTTTATTGGGTGATCAATTTCACCTCGACGCATGAAATGACCAAACTCCTTCATGTGAGAAAGAAACCAAATCTGTAAAAGCTCAGGAGAGGCATTCATGATTTTTTCTCCATTTTGTTTAAAACGGTTGAGGGACAA
This sequence comes from Eucalyptus grandis, assembly GCF_016545825.1. Lineage (NCBI taxonomy): Eukaryota > Viridiplantae > Streptophyta > Magnoliopsida > Myrtales > Myrtaceae > Eucalyptus > Eucalyptus grandis. The sequence goes on from NC_052616.1 coordinate 21,674,105, forward strand.
AAATGTCTTAGCTAAAATCATGTTTATAAAGTTCATGCCAATGCATGCTTGTCTGACCACCCATGCAATTGAGGGATCAATAGCATTTTTTCGGTGAGGAAATATTATAAGTCCAAAGAATGCTAAGATGAATATCCTACCCTTTTGGCGCATTGAAGATTGATTTAAAAAATGATTATCCAAAAAGGAGAAAGGGCATGCATTACAATTAGCTTTTAAAACTTTCTTAACATCATCCGTTTTAATCCTTAGAAATTGAGATAAAATTGATATAGGTTCCATACCAAGAGGTGGCCTAACAAGTTCAGTTTCAAGGGGCATTCCTATGATAACGCTATACTCTTCTAGTGTTGGAGTTAGCTCATTCTTACCAAAAATAAATGTAGTCGTCTTGGGACACCAAAAGTGCGATATAGCTTGCAAAACACCATTATGGACTCCGATATCCAAAAGAGAGATGAGCCGTCCCAGTATTGACTCCACATAATCTTGACCTTCTTTACTTAAATTGTTCCACCACCCTCTGAGCTCAATCTTGGGAGTTCAAATGAATTGAACTTCGGATCTCCCCATTGCATATAAAATAAGACCGACGACGAAACCTAATGTCATGGACCAACAAAATTGCAAGTAAGTAAATTGCAATAGTGAGAATTTAAACAACTTACTTTTACTGGGAAGAGATGACAATCACATAGACACACGCATGAAATGTGGGGCTCGATTTCTATCTAGATGGCTTAACAAGATGGAGCTAAGGGGATGATCTGACCGTTGCAGTCTCGCATTAACGTGTCAGGTCCTCCTAACCCCGGCTTAGTCGAATTGAATGTCTAATATCACACAGTCTCGCGGATATGGACAAACACATTCGACACCATGAAGAACTTTCGGGGAAGAGAAGGTCAACCTCTATATAGCAGTCTCACTTTAGAGGGAGTATCCTTCTCAACACCATCCTAAAATCCTATCGCAACCTGAGTCCGGCAGCAGGTTGTGTGTGCAATAGTGTAGTGCTAAAAACAATAAAACATGCACAACAGTTTAATTGCAAACAACACTTTTATAGTTTAAATTCAACCATTCATCCTTAACTCTAACCTGCAAAACAAGGGTTAGCAAGGACTACTCCCCTTATACCTCCCATCTGTAAAAACATTTAACGCTTCATGTTAGGAGCGTACCTTGTTTCCATGCTGCCAAACAAAATATTTTTCTTAAAAATAAAAAATAAAACAGGCTTATGTCCACTATGAGTTTTAACTCTCTCCCCAGCGGAGTCGCCAAGCTGTCGCGACCTTCTCGAGGGTGAATTACCTAAAGTTTAGGTTAATGGATTACTAAGTTTGAAGACTTGGCACGGACCCTCTCAAGTCCTACCAATCGCGACTTGATAGAAATTAATCTATTTAAACATGCAATTCTATTCAATTTGGAGCCGCCACTAATCAATTAGGGTTGATTAGAAACCCAAATAAAGTATGAGAGAATACTTTATTTTTACGAACTAGAGATTCAATAAGTCCGGGGACATGATTACGCTAAATTAGTCTAACGCCCTTTCGGTAACTTTTATTTTAATTTTAAAAAAAATATTTAGCAGACAATGTTAATTAATTTTAACCTAAACTACTAACATGCAAATGGTGGTCATGCGGGTGCGCAATCAATAAAATAACATTCAAATAAAAAATGCTAATAAAAATGCATGTCCTAAATATGCATTCAAATAACATTCTAAATGACATGACACCTAATTTTTCTTTTTCTTTTTTTTTTTAAATTAATTATATGCAATCTTAATCTAAATTTAATATGTATGGATTTTACTTTAATGATATGTGAGATGCAATTCATATGGTATGACTTGAACTTATTACTATATGTATGCAATCTAATTTATATAATCCTAAATATGCATGTGCTACGTGATATGGGATGAATGACATGTCATTTCTACATGCATGCTCTTTTATTATTTTTTTTATGATGATTCATTTTTTAATGCATATATGCAACCTATGCTAAATAATGATGATATGAGATTAATTATGAATTAACCTATTAACTAACCAAGGAGTGATCTTTTTTGTTTTTGTTTTTTTAATGACATAATGTTTTTTACTGAAAATAAAGTAACTTAATGGTGCAATGATCATCTTTTAGCATTTTCCTTTTTATTAAAAAAAACAATTAAACTATAACTCACATGGCATGCATAACATTTTTGTTCCTCTTTTTGTTTTACTAAATGAAAATTGACTTGATCTAAAACTAATTAGACTAACTAAAGTGAATGATATTCTAATTTATTTTAGGAATCAATTTAACTTAAACTATATTTTATCCTAAAAGCTATATAAAAAATCAAGACATGCCAACCTTATTTAAAAATAGCCCTAACAAAAATCACCCATCTAACAGTATAATCTAAAAATTATAATCGTATAAATGTAATTCCAATTTACTAACCCTAAGACTATAGTCCTATTTTACTAAACCTAAATGCTCTAATGCAATATTTAGATTTTTATGCATTTTCTGTTTTTTTTTTTATTTTTTATTTAATCTTTCTAAACAAGTAATTATTTAAAAGAATGAAGATAAGAATTAAAATAACCAAAAAAATAATCCGTTGTCTCATGGATTAAATTAGCAATTATTTTAACTCTATAATGTTTTAAAAATTGAAATGCTATCAAAATTCCTAAAAAATTAAAGTAATTAAAAAAATGACCTGAAGTCTTACGGGTCAAATTAATAATTACCTTAATTTGGGATAAAACTCCTAATGTGAATCATTATGTAATAGCATAGGTGTGTTGTGAGCTAAAAATTTCTACTTTTAAGTGCCATCTACAATGAGCAGACCATAAAGAGACATCATCGTGGGATGATTATGCATATATCCATATGTCCACCGCGTTTATTGCAATGACATACCTCGGACATAGCATGCAATGATAGACATAAAAATCATATGCTGAAAAAATAGGATCAAATGTAAAACAAACCTCTAGCCATCGTTCGAATTTGTATTCATAAAAAATTCACAAAAATTTGATGAAATTATGAGCATACTCTACTAACCCAATCCCCCTGCGTACCGATGGTGTATTTCCAAATAAGAGGGTTTGCGTTAGATCTTGTGGTTATCCCTATGAAATGAACATTCTTCCTTTTCTAAACCATCTCCTATCGAGGCAGTTATCAAATGGACAGTTGTTACAAAGAGGTACTAAGCATGAAAAAACCATTACTTAAAAAGAGAAAATGTCCCAGAATGTGGGATCACATTATATATATAACATCCTCCCACTTGATTCCAACATTTCCATCATATGGATTATCTAACCGACTCCAAAAAAACTTTCTGCTCAAAGAAAAGAAATAAAGTGCATGAATCATGGCGACATGTCCTCTAATAGCAAGTAATAACTTCTAAGTATCACATTGCATCTAATTTCTTTAATGCCAATCTATATGTAATAACACATCTTAATGAATAAACCCTATGTTTATTCAAGAACCAAGGATATATGTTATTTTCATAAACAATAGAATGTGTACACCAAAAATTAGAATTAATATTATAACTAAATAAGAGTTTCATATAACAAAATTTGTCCATACGACAACAAATCACATGATGTGACCCATTCACATACTAACCACATGATCCTTGGCATGGCTTTAGTTAAAGGATTAGCTATCATCAATTCAATACTAATGTGTTCCGTAACCACTTTATTTTCCCTAACACGTTCCCTTATGGTTAAATACTTGATGTCAATATGCTTACTTATACTACCATTCTTGGCATTTTTAGGCATAAAAACCGCACTAAATTATCACAATAAATTCTTAACGCCTAGAAATAGAGTTAATAATTCTAAGTCTAGAAATGAAACTGCTCAACCAAATATCATGCAAGGTAGCCTTAAAATAAGAAATGAACTCAACCTCCATAGTAGAAGTAGCAATCAAAGTCTACTTCACACTCCTCCATGACACGGCTCTGCCAACTAAGATAAAAATGTATATAGATGTTGATTTTTGCAAATCAACGCAACTCACAAAGTCGGCATCCGAATAACCAATTACTTCTAGGTTGTCAGTTTGTTTATACATAAGCATGTAGCCTTTGGCACCTTGAATAAATCTCATCACTTTCTCTCCAGCTTGCTAATTGTCCATACCTAGATTACTCTAGTATCTTTCTAACATTCCCACAGCAAAAGCTATGTCAGGTCAAGCTTCCGATAGTAAAAGCATATGGAATGTTATTCATTTATTTAATTTCTAGATTATGTCTAAGCACTGGTTCGAATTGAACCTATCACCTTCCACTATAGGCACTATACTCGATGAACAATCTTTCATTCAAAATCTTTTTAAGACCTTATCAATATAGGTTTCCTAAGATAGTCCTAAAATTACTCAAGGCCTATTTATGTGGATCTTAATGCCAATGAAAAAAGATGTATTACCCACATCCTTCACGTTAAAACTCTTTGAGAAAAATTGTTTCACCTCATGTAACAATCACTTATCATTGGTTGCAAGTAGAATATCATCCACAAACAGTACAAAGAAACAAATTTTGCTTCCGTTAACCTTATGGTATTTACATTGATCCATGACATTTTCTACAAAACCGAATGAAGAGATGACATCATGAAACATTAAATATCATTAGCAGGATGCTTATTTCAAGCCATATATAGATTTCTTAAACTTGCACATCAAATGCTCACCTTTACTAGAGGAGAATCCTCCGGGTTGTTTCATGTCAACCTCCTCCTCTAGTTTCCCATTGAGGAACTATCGTGACTTGATGTGACATCCTGATTTTCTGATTCTGTTTTCGATAGAATGAGATAGACTTTTCATCAATGCGCCTATAGACTTATTCTCTGAGCTGATCACTCACGAGATAACTAATCTATCAAGTGAAGTCGTTAAGGAATCTAAACGCAATAGACTTGAGAATTCGACCAGAAATCGACTATTCGACTGTGCTAATCTACAAGGGTTAATACGGCACCATCAAAATCAATCAGAAACTGGAGATAGGTCGATTCGACAAAGGTATATGATTAAAGTATGGGTGATTCCACTTAATTGCAAAAATTTTGTCGAATGACATTAAACCGATTTTTCTATCATTTTTGTATCTTGTGCCTATATTTGAAACCTTTAGATTTTCACAACAACTGAGAGTTGCCAATGAGTCAAAGATGTACAATGTGGCTCGAAAATAATTGATCATGGGTCAAATCGGCAAAAAATTCCTAAAAGCTATCTAGTAGGTTAGGTCACGCTAAAATCGCGCCCGGTTGAAATTAATCGCGAAATTGAAAGTTCTGTCATGTCACAATTTATTTTAGGAATGTCAACTCGTCCTCTGAAAACTTTTCTGCAAACCCGAGTTTTTGGCGAAAATTCAAGTTTTGGCTATTTTGGACAGGCAAATTCGAGGGACCGTTTTTAGGTGGATTTTTGGGGTTCAAGTTGGTTCAATTGATGAAGAAAAATGTGGAATTTAGTGTGGGCACCCTCCATGGAATTTTGGCCATTTAATTGAATTGATTTGGAGGAGATTTGAAGTGGAATTGGATGGGGAATGTCCAGAATTCGTAGGCCAAGGGGGGAGCAACATTTTAGCCACCTTGGGAGACTTCTTAGAGAAGCTTTGGTGTGGATAATGGCTGAGGATGATGGCTGAGCATGGTGGGGCTTTTGTGATGAGTGTTTTGGATATTTTGTGAAGGCATTGAAGGCTTGCAGTCCCCTCTCCAGCTGCAAATCACTCCTTCTTCTTCCTTAGCCTTACTTCTTCCATTGTTGTGCTATTTTGAAAGCCAAGACCAGCAGAAAACCGAGCTAGCAAGCCTTGCCATCGACCACCTTCACCGCCGAAGCCGCACACCCACACACCGTTCGTCCAAACTGTCGCCAGCCTCCCGCTAGCGTGACGTCTCTCATGCTATCATCGGTGTGTCCAGACCATCCTGGTCGACATCCAGAAGCTCTTAGCCACCTGTTGACACCTATTTTTAAACAAAAAAAAAGGCAAAAAACTAATTAATTTTCTTAATTCTTGTTTAAAAAAACACAAAAAGAAAAAAGGGTTTAGGGGTCAGGTCGGGCAGATTTGGCTTTGGCCCGGCCCGCCCCTCTTCCTTTCTTTTTCCCCTCGCCTGGGCCTATGCCCAGCCCAGCATCCTTTCCTCCTTTGCGACCCATCCCATTTCTCTTCTTCCTCTTTACACATGAAACCCTAAGGGGGAGGTAGAGAGAGCTCGAAGCAAAGAGAGGTGGAGAGAGAGCTCGAGGGAGAGAGCAAGAAAACCAGAGAGAGCAGGAGTGAGAGAGCGAGAGAGAGAGAGAGAGAGAGAGAGAGAGAGAGAGAGAGAGAGAGAGAGAGAGAGAGAGAGGGGGAGTTAGAGAAGGCTCGCCGTTGCCGCTCCTGCCACTACCGCCGCCCGACCAACCGCGATTGTTGTTGTCTCCCGAAACCTAGGTTTGGAGCGGAGGCACGTGTGAAGAAGCAATGTGGCAGAGAGAGAGAGAGAGAGAACTAGAGGGAGGAAAAGCAGAAAGAGAAGAATGGATGAGGGGTTCGAGCGAGGAGGAACCGAGGGAGGAGCTCACCGCCAAAGCCAACCGCAAGTCTGCCCGACCATTGGTGGCATCAAGAAGCTCCACCGCCAAGCCACATCTCTCCAATAGTCGCTTGTCCTAACGCCGTCCAAGTTGCCACCCTCTAACCCCGACCGCTGCAATGCCATTGCCATTGCAACCCTCAGCCTCTCGCCGACACCTACAACCGCGAGCACCGAGCGTCGCTAGCAAGCCTCATGTGGCATCCTAGAATTTCATGACAACCTCTAGATGTGCTATGAACCCTAGATAGGTGATGGAAGTACCAACAAGTTATATTGTAGCCATTTGATCCATGATTTGCAATAAGATTTAGGGCCAAGCTTTTCAATGGATAATTACTTGATGGGAAAATTCTATTCTTGGCCATGTGTTTTATAAGTTGAAATTTATTTATTTATGATGCAAAGTTTTATGGCTAAGTGAATAAGTGTGATTAAATATTTATATAAGTGGGGATTTAGAATAGATTATTAAAAGAGGAAGTGGGCCAAAATTCTTAGGCCAAGACTAGCCCACAAGAGCCCCACCGTTCAGCCACTAAGGCCTAGCCCGCGAAGCACAAAAGGAAGGGGCTGCCGTCGACCATGGGAAGAGAGGAACGGAGGGAGAGGCTCAGCCCAAAGGGAGGTCCATCAACCTGCATGTAAATCCCCAAGTGGCAAGAGAAGCTTGCCAAGTGTTAGTCCATTGTAGCCAAGTGTAAGAAGCCATGCAAAATCAAATGATTGCTAATGATGAGGGGGAAAGAAAGAGAGGAGAGGCGGATTGATGATGGGGGTTACCATTCAAGAGAGAGAGAGAGAGAGATGTCGTGCGAGAGAATGAGAGAAAGAGAGGAAGAGAGAAAGGGAGAAGGAGGTTCGTCGCTGCGTGCGTGCGCGAGTCCCGCCATCAAGCCGCCTTGCCCCACCGTGTGCTTGCTGTGTTTTTGCTTGGATTAAAGGCAAGTAGAGTCCATTGATCTACCATTTTACTTGATGTGGTTGTGATGTTGAATGCTGGAAATGCTTGAGCTGTGATGTTGAATGCTGGAAACTCGAATGAATGGTGGTAGTGTTCCAAGTGAGTTGTTGCATGTAAAAATAGTTCGCCTTTGGTGATTTCGTGAGCTGCATGCAATTTTTTAGTTGGAATCTCACTTTGACTTCTTGATGAAATTTGTAGAGGACTTCTTGAAGATTAACATACTAAAAATTGAGATGAAACAGACAAGTATTGGTTGATGAAATGATTTTCTTTGGAAAGGATGAATCTGGACAGTAAACCGAGAGATAGGAAGTGTTATAAAAATTATAGTTTTAATATAGAAGGAATTAGACTTGTATTTCTTGATGATACTTTTAAATTTAGATCTCATCTATAACATATTAAAATATCATAATTTTTAAAGTTCATTTAGGGGCTTAATCAAAATTATTTCTGAAACTGTGCAAAAGTGGCACTGGAATTTCTTTTGCTGTGATGTATGGATCTATGTGATTAGTGTGAAACTTTCTTGACATGGTGTTCTTCATTAAATATCTTCCTCTTGATCTTTTTTACATTATATCAAATTTTCAGAATTTATTGAGATTTTTTACAAATTTTCCAAGAATTTTTACTAAAGAGATGCATTCTGCTTTACCCGAAAATTGGTTCTATTTTCAAAAACCAATGAATTGCTTTATGAAATGTGGTATTGTGGATGTTATGTGTACTGCATATATGGTGATGTTTGGCATATCATATGACATCAAAAAGCTGGTTTAGACCTTTGATATTGTTGCATCAAATGTCATGTTGAAAATGAGACATATATGTGATTATATATTGTGATAATAATGATATCGTCGAAGATGTGAGCCGACGATGCCTTGGGAGTTTCGAGATGCCCAGAGGTATGTGCTGGATGCTCGAAGGTTTGTACCGGAGGTCCTCGAGAGTTTCGGGATGCTCGGAGGTTTGTGCCAGAAGCCTTGGAGGTTTGTGTCGGGGGGATTTCTCGTGATGCTAGTTGGGATGCGAGATGCCCGGAGGTTTGTGCCGAAGGCTCCTCACGACGCCAGGTTGGGTGCGAGCGATAAATTGTGGGATGCAAACATTAGTCCCTAGAAGAAAAACAATGAGATCCTTGTGAAAGATAAATATTGAAATTGAATCATGTGCATGGGTATATGCATATGGCATAATGCATGATCTGCTTATGAAAGTGAATTGATGCTATTTGACATTGAGAATGCGATCATGAAGGCTTGAATGGATCTCATGGGGATGTATACATGATAGCATGGATGATATGAATCATGCATATGTATGTGCATATAGCATGGGATGAACCTCATGGAAATACAAGTACGATTGCATGGTGGTATATGCATGATGGCATGGTGAGATATGCATGACTACATGGTGATATATGCATGACCGCATGGTGATGTCTGCTCGATAGCATGAATGATATGTGCTTTACTCATGATATTTTGATTGTCTTGCTTGTTGCATTGTGTAGTTTGATGGATCTTTACTGCTGAGTGGTTGTACTCACCCCTTTGGAGACTAACATCTCAGATTGAGCAATGCCTCTAGCACCTGTCACGCGTGGTATGTTTTATGGATTATCGTTTGATGTAGAGGTCGAGTGCTCGGAGCACCACTACATCAGTGTTCATCGTTTGGTGTTTATCTGCGTCCGTGTTTTGGTCATGTACAATGTGGGCTTACCTGATGGTCCTGTAGTACAAGAGTTTTTGTCTGTCCATGTTCGCCGAGATGGGAGGATGATAGGGATGCTGCCACCACCGCTAGCCAATACACCGGGATGGGTGTGATAGGAGCATGTGACTGGTGGAGGTTGACACTTTTTGGGATGGCTGACACTAGCTGATGGATAGATATACACGTTTGATGTATAGTCGAGTTCTTTTTGGGTTTAGTCGAGCTTAGTTAAAGTCTTGGCCCTTTTGTTATACCGACTTGTAAAATCCATCTTAGTATGTAAATAAAAGTGATTTGGCCCTAAAATGCATATATATATATATATATATATATATATATATATAAGGTTGTAATGGTGTGTATTGCATTGTATCATTTAGTTTGTGTACAGGTTTGGGAGGTGATAAGTATACTTTCGTTATATGAGCTGCGTTGGGACTGATCTAAAAGATGTAAACCCCCAAGTTGAATGAACCTGTTTCCATTGAAATGGTATCAGAGTGACATTTTATTAGGTCAAGTGAAAGGTGAGCGAGCTGTGGCGACCCTAGCAGATCGGGGGTTGTGTCAAGGGGTGCCACACCTCGCCTCGTCACGCCGCCGTGACTAACCTCTAGCAAAGTGTAGCCGCGCCTCGCTGTGCCACCACTGCCAAGAAGCCCTAGAGAAGAAGGTTAAAAGCGGGTCAGAACTAGGTTAGACGAGAACCCCCCAATCGGGTAGGGTTTTGACCAGATCTGGGTCAGGCCCAAGTCATAGATTCGAGTCGGGCCTTTGCTGATTCAGGCTAAATAGGCCCTGTTGCGTGTGGGTTGATCTTGCACTAGGGGGGCCTATTTCGTCTTGTGGGTCTGGTTTGCTTTTAAAAAGAGAGGAGGGGGACCACTTGGGCTGGGCTCATGCTTCGAGTCCACTCGCGCCTATAGGATCGAGCTCGAGTCCGGTCGAGACGAACCCAACCCGTGCGACCGAGCCAAACCCGTGGTCAGGCTAGACCAAACCTAACCCGATTCACCAAAAAAAAATTATATTTATTTTTTAAAATTAAAAAATTTAAAAATTTAAAAAATTTCGAAAATTATAAAATGTAGGGTTTCATTGGAAATTTCCATATTTGTCCTGTTTAGTATAATTAGGCCTTTATTTGCTTGCACATTGATTATATTGCGTGTTTAATTTGCACAATTAATTATGTTTAATTGCACTTGTTCAATTTTACGCAATTAGAATCTTGGTAGCTGTGATTATTATCTTAAGGATTGCACACCCATATATTTCACCTCACATGTTAGTGGAGGTATAAAATTAATCTAAACTACCTAATAAAAATATTTTCTTTTAAAATGAACAAGATTAGGTACCGAAAGAGTATTAATTGATCAATTAGTGTAATCAAGTCCCCAGTCCCAGATTCTCTGGTTGCGTAGGAAGCGAGGTACACTCCCACACCTTACTTGGTTTCTAGCCAACCCCAATAGGCTAATGTCAACTCCTTTTGTGCAAAAATCCTAAAAAATATCCCAATGTCATACGGGGTATGGGCTCGGGAGAGCCTGTGCCTAATCATGGGCCATAGGCTTGTCCTTTAGGAAATACCCCTAAACCTATTCACCTCCCCGAGGGATAGTTCGCGATAGCTTGGCGATTCCGTTGGGGACTTGAGTTTAAACCTTAGAGGACTTAGGCAAAAAGTAATCTTGTTCAAAAATATTTTTGTTTGGCAACGAGAATTCCAGGTACGCCCCTAACGTTAAAGGTGTTACATGCTTTTTTAGAATGAGAGGTATAAAAGGAAGTGTTTACTCACCTGTCTTGCCGGGCAGTGTAGGAATGTATGGTTTATTTTTTTATGGACGGAGTGTTGTTTGCCTATAAATTGTTGTGCATGCATCCTTTGCATTGCATTACACCCTAACACACGCAACCTACCGCCGGACCTAGGTTGCATAAGATCACATAGGATGGTGCTGAGGTGGATACCACTCTGACTATAATCATGAAGTACGAGTCGCCTATCTCAACCTCAAAATTTCCTTCATGATGTCAAAGGTCCCCACCCTAGTCTACAACCGTGCGACATGGGTTGGTTCTTGACGTAGCCGGAGTCATGGGTAACCCGACCTAGCCGCGACCTTGTTGGTTTGGTCTAGTGATCCTATGGCTCTATTGTGAGCCGTATATAGTAGAAATCAAACCACATCTCATGCGCATGTCTATGTAATTTAAAAAAAAAATAAAGAGAAAAGAGAAAAGTCGTCCCCCAATGTAAGTATCATTCTTCTTCTTTATTCTTTTTTTTAATTGAACTTTCATCTTGAAATTTGCGGAAATTAATCGAATGCCCTCGGTGTTGTAGGCTTATGATTAAAAAATTGGCAATCACTCTTGATAAGTGAACATTGAATGCAAGTTCTAAACACTTTGATTTGGCCCTGTTGAACACATGGTTTTATTTAAATTTCTAGTTATGGGCTCAAAATCGCATTTTGAAAAAAAAAATTTTCAAGTTGTGATTATACATTGGGACACAAAATTGAAATTGCATTTTTAATCAAATTCTCTCCATTTTGTGTATAGATTTCTCAAAACAAAACTCATCTCATTTGTCTATGAGTAAAAATCACAAATTAATCTTTCAAAAATCAATGCCACCTTTGCATATGAAACTTTTGGAAAAGAATGGACATTTGATTGATAACCGCTAATCGATCTTTTAATGATGCCCCTTCTCTTACGAAAAATCTTGGTGAATACCAAAATCCCATAATATGGACTATAGGGCAGGTACCGTCATCATGATTTTGCTATAAGAGGTGACCTCATTGAAAGATCAATTTTTCATTCTCACACATTAACATTGTCTTCTTTTTGCAGGTCATGCATGATGACACTTCTTGACTTCGCTAGCTTGATCATGCCAAGAAGTCGACTTTAGAATTAGGATGAGAATGGATTTATACGCTCATATATGCAAGCATGTTTTGTATGATATCCTTGTCTTTATTCTTGGTAGTAATTATATTTTAAATTTTTAGTTTTGCATGCGAGCCCAATCGGCACTTTTATAAATCATGCAACTCACATTTTTGAGTAATTAAATTTGATTTCATGAAAAAAAAAACATCATTCTTAGCAAAACACTTGAATTATTTCAAATCTTGGAGCTGAGTTGTTATACCTTAGCTTCAAAATGTTTTGACAAAAAGAGTTTCAAGAAGGATCTACGTAAAATTTTATCTCTTCACTTAGTCACTTTCTCGAGTTGGTCCATAAATGATACTTTGAGATGGTAAGATTGTAATCGTTCTAGTAGGAACTTTTGATATAACAACTCATTCGTTCATCCATTTTTGTTAAATAGGTAAAATAAAGGGATGTGTATAGTTCCTAAATGATTCCCAATTGAGCGAGGAAATAACATGTCCAATCTTTTCTTTGCAGGCAATAAATGGGCAAAGCATCTCAAGAACAATATCCCCAAATGTGAAAACAATGAGCAATCCCTCTCCTTTCAAAGCAAGATCTTGAAAAACACATCTAATGATCCATATTTAAAATTTTCAAGCTCCTTATCAATTAAACGTCTCTTCGAAAAGAGCATTTGAAAACGCAAGAATTGAACTTTATCAATTGTGGTATACAATAAAGAAGTCCTTTTCATGGAGCCATATAGCCATTTTTCAATCAATTCTAGCCACTTCAGGCAAAGTTCGTACCTGAAGAACGGAAACACATGAAGGGTAAATGATGTCAATTCCAATTGCTCATTTTGATAGCATCTCTCGACATGATTCTTTCTTTCATTTGATACGAAAGCATCGGACACTTAAAGGCAAATGCAAGTGAAGGGTAATGTCAAGTTACCAAATATCCACGAGGGTGAATCCAAGAAATGTTAGCACTCAAAGGATAAAAGCGAGTGAAGGGTGATAATGTATTGTTTCCAACATTTCAATCCCTAAAGAATTTTGTAGTAACATATTCTTTCACATTCTTTACAGGGTTATTGAGTCACCATGCCACGAGGTAAGTACCCTTCTTCTCAATTTTTTTTTTTAAAGAAGAAAAAAAAAAAAAGAGGGTGACTTTTCCATTACAAAAATAACCTTTTGCGCTTTCCTAGAGACAAGTACAAAAATGAATAATTGAAAAATATTTCTACAAACTTTTTTAGCATCATTTTTACCTCAAAATTGTTCTCCCGTTTTGTGTGTTATTCATTTTGAATTAAATTTCCCTATGGAGATTGATCTACTCAGATGATCTCGACAAAGTGAGATGGAGACATTAACCATGCCAAACAAGAAGTGCTTAAGATGAAGAAAGGCAAACCATTTCCAAACATGTCCTTCAAACACTTGTGAGAGTTGAGTAAAAGGCAACCTTCTCTTAGGACGAAGGATTCATTCGCATTAAGTGCAAAGGTCGAAATGATAAAGGTGTTTTCTTCATCGATCCCAAGCATTGAGCTGACATCTTGCTACCCTTTTGGGCCGAATAAAGAAGATCCTTCAAAGTTCCCCTATTGAGAACGACCCTACTTTGAGGCAGCATAGGAGGTTATGGTCGTGTTGTAGAGCAAAAGATTGAGAAATATTCTATTACTTTCACTTGCATCAATCTTCTGGGGATAGCTTCAGAGGAATTCTCATTAGAGCTTGACTTAACCCAAGGTGAAGAAGAACATTTCCTTCTCTACCCAACCACTGATACCCATTGCTTTAACCAATTTGGGCCTGACTATTCATTTCGGAACCCCAAGCGGTGATCATCTCCCTTCACTAGGCCAAGGCATAAGAATTGACCAAATACAATCGACAGTTACGAGAAAATGTGAAAAACATCTCGAAAGTCATAAGAGCTCCAAAAGTTCAAAGAGCAAAAAGTTCGACAAAATTATAGGGCATGAAAAAGCAGTGTGCCTGGTAAAAGCAAGGACAATGGCCGTAAAGAAAAAAAGCCAAAAAGCTGCATCTTATGAAAAAAAATAATTATCAAAGTCCAAGTGCTTGTGTAAAAAATCATCGCAAGTGCAAAGGAAATTAGATAAAGGAGCAAAGCTCCCATGCATAATTGAATAGTCAAGGGACTTTCGAGATGTACTTTGTCTCAAAAGCTAAATGATTTCAAAAAATCAAGTGACTTGGTCACGATGCCATGATGATCACTGAGTCCTAGAAACCCTTTTCGAAATTTTAAGCCTTTTGAGCCTCTCTCGAGCCAACATCACAACCCTCTCCCAAAGCCTCTTATGATTGAGATGTTTTGAGTGAAAATGAGAATGCCACAAAGAAGCTATTGCTTGAAGGAGTGGAAGTAATTCTATCTTGTCTTATCTTCCAAATTCTCGACTTGTAAACCCGACGAAGATAGCAACAAATGTTCCTTTGTGTAAGCCTTAACCGAACCTATACTGCGGTCCTTTCAAAAGACATTTTTGATCAATCAGATTGTGTTCATCGTGAATGTTTCTAAAAGCCTTTGACATGGGTTATGTGAGATATCCTTAGCAATTAGTTACTTCCCATGTGAATGGATGGGATCAAGCAGTCATTTTATCGAGAGTGCGTGAGAAACCATTTCTAACTAAGAAGCTCTAGTTTGGCATGCTTAATGAGTCTTTTTCACGAGTCATAACCGTTCTGATAAGAACTTGACTCCCAGAGAATTTGATGATTAATGATATATCACCGAGCAAGATGACAGTTTTGTGCCACATGATGCTAATTGACATCAAATGTTTTTCTAAAGCAGTCAGACTTAGCTCGATTAGCTTGTTCAATTAATGTTGCGATATTGACAATACATCTCTTAATGATGTCTCTAAGGACATTTGCTCAAGTTGAGTTTGATAGGATTCCTTAGTGAAATCATGCAGTTTTCAAGGGGTTAGCAGGTGTTTCCCTAAAAACCCAAGGTTCATGCTCAGCCTTAAACCATGTCATCTCACATGGTTTGTGGGTCTATTCTTAAACCGCGCAATTCGTGGGTCTATCCTTAAACCTCACGGTTTGTGGGTCTATCGTCAAACCACACGATTCGTGGGTCTATCGTCAAACCACACGATTCGTGGGTCTATCCTCAAACCACACGGTTCGTGGGTCTATCCTCAAACCACACGATTCGTGGATCTATCCTCAAACCACACGGTTCCTGGGTCTATCGTCAAACCACACGGTTCCTGGGTCTATCCTTAAACCATAAGATTCGTGGGTCTATCCTTAAACCACAAGGTTTGTGGGTCTATCTTTAAATCACATGGTTCGTGAGTTTATCCTTAAACCACGCTTTTAAAATGTTCATGGTCTATCTTTAAATTGTGATTTTTCAAAAGGTTCATGGTTAACCTTAAACCATGTCATCTATAAAGGTTTATGGGTTTTCCTCAAATCATGTATTTTCAACCTGGCCAAAACCCGTTATTACACGGTGAGACTTCATTTCTTCCTCTCTTCTTATGACACGGTGAGCTTTTGTAACCTAGAGTCTTCCTCTAATCTTATGACACGATGAGCTTTAGTAGCCCGGGGTGTTCCTTTCTTCTTATGAGATGGTGAGCTTCTATAGCCCGAAGTCTCTCTCCTTCTTCTTATGACACGGCGAGCTTCTGCAGCCCAAAGTCCCTCTCCTTCTTCTTATGACACAGCGAGCTTCTATAGCTTGGAGTCCCTTTTCCTCTATTCTTATAACACGGTGAGCTTTTGTAGTCTGAAGTCTTCCTCTCTTCTTATGACACGAGGAGCTTTTGTAGCCCGAGGTCTTCATTTCTTCTTATGACACAGTGAGCTTCTGTAACCCGGAGTCCCTCTCTTTCTTCTTAGGACACGGCAAGCTTCTGTAGCCGGAGTCTCTCTCCTTCTTCTTATGACATGGGGAGCTTCTATAGCCCAAAGTCCCTCTCCTTCTTCTTATGACACGGTGAGCTTCTATAGCCCGGAGTCCCTCTCCTTCTTCTTATGACACGGCGAGCTTCTATAGCCTAGAGTCCTCCTCCTCCTCCTTCTTATGACATAGCGAGCTTCTGTAGCCCGGAGTCCTCCTCCTCCTTCTTATGACACGGCGAGCTTTTGTAGCCTAGAGTCCTCCTCCTCCTTCTTATGACACGGCGAGCTTCTATAGCCCAGAGTCCTCCTCATTCTTCTTATGACGCAGCACACTTCCATAGTTATGAGTCCTTTTCTGTCAACCTGATGCATGCCTATATACCTAGGATCTCTCTACTGTCTAAATAATTTAGGTGTCTTTTGTCTTTGAATGCAACCTCTTCAAGGCTACATTCAAAGAGGGCAACTGTTTACACCTATATTTAAACAAAAGAAAAACAAAAAATTAATTTTTTAAAAGAAAAAAAAAAGGGTTTAGGGGTCAGGTCAAGTAGGATCTGGCTTTGGCTCAGCCCGCCGCTCTTCCTTTCTTTTTTCCCCCGCCTGGGCTTAGGCCCAGCCTAGCATCCTTTCCTCCTTCGCGGCTCATCACATCTGTCTTCTTCCTCTTCACGCATGAAATCATAAGGGGGAAGCAAAGAGAGCTCTAAGTAGAAAGAGGTGGAGCAAGAGCTCGAGGGAGAGAGAGAAAACCTGAGAGAGCAGCAGCGAGAGGGAGAGAGATAGGGAGCTAGAGAAGGCTCACCATCGCCGTTCCTACCACTACCGCCGCCGCTGCCACCCAACCAATCGCAATCGCCGCTGTTTACCCGAAACCTAGATTTGGAGTAGAGGCGGTGTGTGAAGAAGCAACGTAACAGGAGAGAGAGAGAGAGAGAGAGAGAGAGAGCTAGAGGGAGGAAAAGCACAAGGAGAAGAATGGAGGAGGGGTTCGAGCAAGGAGGAACCAAGGGAGCAGCTTGGCACTAAAGCCACCCACAAGTTTGCCCAGCGACCGGCGACATCAAGAAGCCCCACACCTAGGCCACATCTCTCCAACAGCCGCCTGTCCCAACGTCGTCGTTACCCATTCTCCCATTCGCCGTCCGAGCTACCGCCCTCCAACCCCGACTACTGCAATGTCGTCGCCATTGCAATCCTTAGCCTCTGCCCGACACATGCAACCATGAGCATCAAGCGTCGTCAGTAAGCCCTACCCTGTTGCGCCACTGTGACCAACCTCTAGCAAAGTGTCGCCATGCCTCGCTGTGCCATCGCTGCCAAGAAGCCCTAGAGAAGAAGGCTAGAAGTGGGTCAGAATCGGGTCGGACGAGAACCCCCCAATCAGGTAGGGTTTCGACCATATCTGGGTTGGGCCCGGGTCACAGATCCAAGTCGTGCCTTTGCTAATTTAGGACAAATGGGCCCAGTCGCACATGGGCTGATCTTGCGTTAGGGGGCCGGTTTCATCTTGTGGGCCTTGTTTGTTTTAAAAGAGAGGAGGGGGACCTCTTGGGCTGGGCCCACGCTTCGGGCCCACCGGGCGTGCAAGTTTGAGCTTAGGTCGGGCTAGACTAGACCCAACTCGGTTCACCAAAAAAATATATTATTATTATTATTATTATTATTATTATTATTATTATTATTATTATTATTATTATATTTAAAGAATTAAAATTTTTAAAATTTTTAAATGAAATAAATTAAAAATATTTCGAAAATTAAAAAATGCGGGGTGTGGTTAGAAACTTGCTATGTTTTGCCTTTTAGTATAATTGGGCCTTTATTTGCTTGCACATTGATTATATTGCGTGCTTAATTTGCATATTTGATTATGTTGAATTGCACTTGTTCAATTTTACTGCGATTAAAATCTTGGTAGCTGTGGTTATTATCTTAATGATTGCGCACCCACATGATCACCTCACATGTTAGTGGATAGGTATAAAATCAATCCAAATTGTCTAATAAAAATATTTTCTTTTAAAATGAAAAAGATTCGGTACCAAAAGGGCATTAATTGATCAATTAGTGTAATCAAGTCCCCGACACTAGATTCTCTGGTTGCGTAGGAAGCGAGGTACACTCCCATGTCTCACTTGGTTTTTAGCCGACCCCAATAGGCTAGTGGCGACTCCTTTTGTACAAAATTCCTAAAAAATATTCCAATGTTATGCGAGGTATGGGCTTGGGAGAGCCAACGCCTAATCATGGGCCATAGACTCGTCCTTTAGGCAATACCCCTAAACCTATTCACTTCCTCAAGGGATAGGTCGTGACATCACCGTCGCAGCTCGCTAGGCCGTTTGTCCAGCCACTGGAGCCACCGCCATCGCCCACCTGGAGCCACTACAGCCACTGCCACTCGTCTCCTTGCCGTTTCAGCTGTGAAGCTTTCGATCTAGCCAAAGAACAGAAGTTGAACCTCAGCCCACACCCGAGGCTTCGTGGGTCATTTTGGGCCCGTCTGAACCTCGCTTGGTGTCGCCGCAACCTTGTTTATCGCTCACCTTCACATCGTCGTCGCCGTGAACTCATCAGCCCGCAAAATCGGTGAGTTTACTTGCTAAACTCTGCTTAGGGAGTTAATGACGTTTAGTAAGTAATTAGATTGGGCTAAGTATGGCTTAGTGATTAGTTAGATTTGATTAGTGATTTAATAGATTAATTATAATTGTTAGGTGGTTAGAATAGATTGATTAAGGACTAAATAGATTGTACTATTTATGTGGATAGGTGCATAAATTTTCTAGACCCATTTACGCAGTTAGATTAGCATTTCTGGCCTAGGTTAGCATTTATTGGATTAAATTGTATTTATTTAATTATTTTTGCTATTTATTTAATTATTTAATATTTTTCGAAAATTATACCGAGATAGCCGGTGACCGAAATTTCATGCTGATTGTAGTGGTGTTCTTAGTTTATGCAATTAAATGTTAATTTGTGCAAATTGAGTGGTGATTGTAATTTTGAGTATTTAATTCAAAATTTGGAAATTTCGGCACTTAATTAGAAAATACATGGTGTCGGGTTTTGACACCAAAAATGGTTTTAAATACTATATCAAATAGTGGGATTTTAAAAGGAGGGGTATCAATTTTTAAAAGTTCGATTTGACCGTGTACCCACACACAATTATTTTCATTGGGTATTTTTAATACGAAGAAAATAGGCTAAGCACATCAACTTAATTGAGGCATTTGAGTGCAAAGCACAATGTCCTTAGCCGGAATTGATTGATCGTGTGATGGTTAAGTGACCCCGTCCCCGATGTGTGTCGAAAGGATGATGCTCATATATGGGATGCCCTTGGACAATGGATGTCGGTCGTAGTAGATTCTAGACCAAAGCTCCTTCGCAAATGCCGTCCCCCAATGTGCGTCAGGTAGATATTGTCACACTCAAGGAATGAGGTGAAGCCTTGCTACACCAAAGGACTGATATGCATTGGGTAAAACTACCTATGCGGGTAGTAGTCAATTGGAACACGTGATTGATTGAGATAAACACACCGAATTATGGGATAAAATTGTGTGGCGCGGAATGGAATGTGTCATGACGATTTGGTCCTATAATCAAGACCCCTGTGATTGATTGAGATTAAGTGAGATGTTCCAATTGATGTGTACATTTATTATATGCATCTGTGATATGAATTGTACTAACGTGCAGGAAAGAACTAAGGCAAGGTGAGTCTTTTGTGATGTGTGGTTAGACTACCTTTACACATATTTTCTTCCTAGTCGAGGTTTAGGGGGTGAACTTGCTGAGACATTATCTCACCCTGTCGTGGACTCAACTTTTCAAGTCCTTAGATGGCGGTCCCTCCAGAACGTTTCAGTCAGCCTCAGGGGATTTCTGAGTGAAACATAGACGTCCCTGTCCCTGAGAGTCATAGGATCTATGAGCTTGTTGTTACCATTATCTAGGTCGATGAGGGCTTACCTCAAAGGGTATCTAATCAATTCAGGGCATGGTTTCGCCATGGACTCAATGGGTATAAGGTAGGTCCCCTTCAGGGTTTTGATATCCCCGCCATGGTGGTCAATGCCGCTCTAGGCGAGGGTGCAGCTGACCCACCTAATGGGGTTGTGGAGGGCCCGAAGCTCCCAGAGCCTGTGGAGGTGGAGTCCAAAAGATCAGCGAATGTGTCTGACTAGTAGGTCATAGGACAGCTTCTTTTTTAATGCCGATCTTTTTGTAGACTTTGTATATAAACCCAAGATGTTTATAAAAAGTGCTTTGTAAAAATTTTATCTTGCTTTTCTATCACATATCTGTGTTGTCTAGGGATTTATTATACGCTTCCACATATGCATAATCGATTGGGTCGGCAACGCGTCATGGGATGTCGCAATTTTATCGACCACTGAGAGATGTGAGCGTGCTCGAGGTTCGAGCTGTGACTTGATCTCGAGAAAGGTCGGGTTTAGAGATACTTAACCATGAGAGCTCCCTTACGGTTCGTATCCACAAATACATCATCACCTCGCCTTTCGGATGAGCCATCTTTGAGTTCACTCAATCAAGGTCATGAGCTTTCCTAAACTCGTATCTCACATGATGGCGAAAGGTGTCGTGATCCATACCTACACAAGTGACCTAATTCAAAGGAGAAGGTTAAGTGCGGATATCGAATTTCAGGGTATCTTTACCATTGTAGCCTTTCTACTAATACTCTCTTCCCTAAGGATGACATCACTTCATCCATTAGGAGCTTCCTATGGTAGGTATGCTAAAACAAGTTGGGCCTCATCGAGACCGGTACCCCTCGCAATGGGTTTATTTTATTATCTAGTTGTTTGCACTATTGAGGAAAATTCCCCCAGTAGTTTTGATGATTAACAAAACTCTCTTTGATTCTAATGAAAAGTCTTTTCTAGGTGGAAACTGTGACATCCCGATTTTCAACCTTATTTTCGATTAAATGAATTCGGCTTTTCATCGACGTGTCTATAGCATTTTTCTCTAAGTTGGCCACGCACAAGATAACTAGTCTATCAAGTGAAACCGTTAAAGAATCTAAACACAACAAACTTGAGAATTCGACCAGAAATCGATTGCTTGACCACGATAATCGACAAAGGTCAATATGGCATCATTATAAGCAATTAGTGATTGGATATATGTCGATTTCACGAAAACATGCAATTGAAGTGTGAGTGATTCCACCTAATTGCAAAATTCATATCGAACGGCACTAACCCAATTTTCTGTTGGTTCGGTACCTGGTGCTTGTATTTAAAACCTCGAGATTTTCATGACAACTAAGAGTTACTAATGAGTCGAAGATGTATAATGTGGATCGAAAATAATCGATCACGGGTCAAATGCGATAAAAATTCCTAAAAGCTACTCAGTATGTTAGATCACGCTAAAATCACATCTGGTTGAAATTAACTGCAAAATTGAACCCGATTTTAGAAATTCAAAATTCTATCATATCACAATTTATTTTAGAAACGTCGACCCATCCTCCAAAAATTTTTCTACAAACCCAAATTTTTGCCAAAAATTCAAAGCTGGGCTATTTTGGGCCGGAAAAATTAGATGGCCGTTTTTTGTTGCATTTTTGGTATTCAAGTTGGTTCAATTGACAAGGAAAAATGTGGAATTAAGTGTGGACATCCTCCTTGACATTTTAGCCTTTGAATTAAGTCTAATTGGAGAGAAATTGAGTTAGAATTGGAGGGGGAATGTTCAAAATTTGAAGGCCAACGGGGTGTGCAACATTTCAACTACTTGGGAGGCTTGTTGGGAAAGATTTGTGTTGAAAATTGGCTGAGGATGAGGCAACAGCGGATGGGCGCAAGTGATGAGTGTTTTGGATATTATTTAAAGACTTTGGAGGTCATTTGGTGGTCCCTCTTCAACCGAGCCCTTCTTCTTCTTCATAGGCTTTGCTTTCCCCATTGTTGTGTTGTTGGAGCTCAAGAACCAGCAAAGAAGACCGGCACTCTCCCCCTCCCTTATTGCTGACTTCTTCTTCTTCCTTGACTCTCTTCCATTGTTGTGCTATAACAGAGATAGCAAAACAACCACCAGCCCCTCACTAAAACTGCAAGCCCCTTAAGGCCTCAAGCCAGCCCACCCGAGCTACTCGCACATCTGCTTGTCACCAGCCCTCCGTCCGCCTCCCTCTCGCACGACCAGCTCACCAACTACCTCAGCCGCGACAACATCCCACCACCGGTGCCGCAACCAGCTCCATATCAGGTCAAGACCAGCCCCAACTAGTAGCTTAACTCCTTAGAATAGAATCGATTTTTTTAGCAAACCGTGAATTTTGTTGGCTAGTTTTCAGCCCCTTTTGGGCCTCCCTTGAGCCACCGTAGACACGGGTCTTCACCGCCTTCACATTGTCGTCACCGTGAACCCATTAATTTGCTAATCTGGTTAGTTAAGTCCATAATCCTTGATTAGGTTGTTAATTACACTTAGGGGTTAGTTTAGTGTTAATTAGCCTAATTAGATTAGTACTAAGTGAAATTAGCCTGAAGATGGATTAGTGCTAATCTAGAATAGTTATATTAGCCTTAAGATGGATTATTGTTAATATAATTGATGAGATTAGCACTAATGAGGATGGATTAGTCCAATTGAGTGGATTTCTCCTGGATTTGGATTCTGGACCCTCATCATTTACCATTTTTGTTGATTGAAATGTGTTAAAATTTTAAAGTCAATTCCTTCTTAAAAGATGTTTTAGACATCTTCAGTTATAACATATATTTTACTCAAGATTTTAGGGGTTTAAACAAATGAGATATTAGTTTCGTCATTTCAAAATAGAACCTCTGTTTTCGTTGGAACTGGTGACCTTTTGGAATTCAATGAATTTTTATCAACTCTTAGAGTTCGAATTTTGAAATGGTTTCTTCACAAAAGTTGTTTGTCACATCTTTTAGTTTAACATAGTCAAATTTCAGATCAAATAAACAAGTTTTGGACCTCGAACCAAACTAATTTTGGAAAATAGACTTTCTGGAAACGAACTTAGTTTTTTGTATTGGATTGAGTGATTTATTGAGCTTAATCTAGAAGGATCTGGGTTAAGGTGTCTCATGAAAAAATTTTTTTATGTGTCCTTTACAACATATTCAAATTTGAGAATTTTCCGAACTCGTTTGATTAGGTTTCTAGATTTAAACTCGGAGACGCGCGAATGGGCCGTTTCTGCCGGTTAGGACTGGTAGCAATTCGTGATTGTTTTTGATGCTATACTTGCTGGAAAATGCATATCTGATGATGTGATTGACTTGTGACATACTTGAAACTTGTGCGTGGCGATATGTGAATGGGTTGTGAGCAGGTAAAGGACTAAGTGCTACATGAGGATGAGACTTCGTGTGAATCAACACTAGAGCCTTAGACTATTGCTTATTGTAATCAAGGGCTCTAGAGCCTTGCCTTATTGTCATGCATAGTGAAGGGTTAAGTGCTACACGATAACGTGACTTCGTGGGGGCCACCTCCAGTGCCTTCTACTATCGCTATATGTGGTCAAGGGCTAAGTGCTACACGATAGCATGACTTTGTGGGGGCCATCTCTAGTGCCTTGTACTATTGCTCTATGTGGTCAAGGACTAAGTACCACACGATGATGAGACTTCGTGGAGGTCACCTCTAGAGCCTTGAGTCCAATATTGAGTATGATCTTGAGCCTGAGATTGAGTTAAAACCTTGAGTTGAGCTTTGAGTTTGATTATTGAGTTTGAATATTGAGAGTGAATATCAGGTGTGGATTGAGCCACCGATATGAGTTACTCGCGCCTGATTATGTGACAAAATTGTGTGGCATGGAATGGGACATGTCATAACAATTTGGCCTTATAATCGGAACTCTTGTGAATTGTTTGATGAGTGATATGATGCGTACCAATTATTGAACGCATTTACTGTATCCCTGTGTTTTTTATGAGATGCACTAATGTGTAGGAAGGTGCTGAGGTGATGTAAGTTTAGAGTGGTGTATGTTTAGGACATCTTTGAGTGAATTATCGTCCTAATTGAGGTTTAGAATGTTGACTCACTAAGATTTATTCTCACCCCGTCGCGGTTTACAATTTTTCAGGTCCTTAGTCTAGAGATACCGAAGGGTGACGTGAAGGATCCCAAGATAGATTCGAAGGTATCTGGAGTAGAGGTTGTCCGGTAGTTCTTTTAGGGCAGACCTTAGTGTGCAAACTTGTAGAACTGACTTGGATTGTATATAAATAGTGTATATATGAAATTGGGTTGTCTTATTTTTCTATCCCATGTTTGTTGTTATCCAGGTATATGTTTATAAGTTCACTTCCGCATGTGTATAAAACAAATGGGTCGGCAATGTGTCTTGAGAACATCTCAAAGTTTTAGTTGACCACTGAGGGATGTGTACACACTTGAGGTTTAGGGGGGTGATAGAAACTCTGATGGGCATCATCAGACATTACTCAAAGAATCAGACTTTAAGTCTTGAAGTAATTCATATCCTTGATAATTGATTATCAAGATATTGTTCTAGAAGACAATTCTACTGCAACGGCCAGAAATTAGTGGATTTCTTGCTATATTTAAAAGATCTATCCAAGAAGGAAAAAAGTTTCAAGTCCAATCTCTTAAGATGGATTTTAGCAAATCTTGGATGAATCGTTCTACAAAAGGAAAAATACTCTTTCCAAGTAAGACACTCTTCTTAAGGAAACTCCGTTTGATGTATGGGTAGCATAATCAATGAGAGATTTCAATCTCGGCAACCTTGAAGCCATTAGATCTTCTTATCAACATTCGTGTCCAATGGGAAGATTGGCTAAGCGATTCTCTAAGGAAATGTCTAACGGTCATCTTGGACATTGAGGATTATATAAGAAGATCAAGATATTGAAAGGGATTAAGAGAGTTGAAATTCTGAAGTTTATAATTCCTATGTTTTGAGTGATCTTTATTCAAAATCATTTGTCTTTTGAGAGTTATACTTTTTAATCTTTTGGAGGTTGAGTGTGTGTAGAATTTGTCTCACGAGCTTGAGTATCTATTACTCAGATGTTGTAACCTCTGATAGATTAGTGAAATCCAATCAATCGGCTACCACTACAAGAGAGTGGACATAGGCTTACTAAAGCCGAACTCATTTGTGTGCAATCCTCTTTTCTTTACTCTCTTTCTTTTATCTATATTAAGAGTTATTTGCACAACGATAAGATTTGACAATCATTTGAGTTGTGGTCAAAAGTTATTCTATCCTAAAATCTCTTTAAATTTATTTATTCTACATTATCACCTATTCACTCCCCTCTAGGTGATCTATCTAGCCCTAACATAAACAACCTAAATAATGGGAGTTGCCACTAGCCTCATTTTTGTGAGGTCAACTAGAAAACCCAAACAAGGTAGGGAGTTGTCCCTTAATTTCTACGCAACTAGAAATTTAGGTTCGAGGACTTAGGTTATGCTAATATTTCTATTAGTGTTATTTCAGTACCTAACAGTTTGTCATGTTTCCTACGATGTCCATGCATTTCTTTTTTACTTTTTTAGGTCGTTAAAACTACCTAAGTGACCATGCATTGATGGTTATTTTCATGTGAATTTTATCTCTAAGAAAGAAAAAGAAAGCAAACAATTGAAACTTAAAAGACGAGACAGAAAGTCAACAATCAAGTGAACAGTTATAGGGAAAGCAATAAATCTAACATGCAAACCTAGGTGATAGGTAGAAATAAAATGGAAGGAATAACATCTGCACCTCATCGAGTGTTTATACAATGCAAAAATGACACAAAACTAGGTCGAAATGGGCATAACCTCCCATCATATTCAAGTCTCGAGGAATCTAAACTTTCAAAGACCTAATCTGATTCTAAAATAGGCACAATCACGAATCAAACAAAAAGAATTTAAGCTACTGAAAGAAGATTCAAATTTGATCAAGTTGGGCCTTAAGGTCAAGCTTTGCAAATCATGCAGCGGTCCCACTAGACACCTACCCCAATTCATTTTCATGACTTATAGCCATTAATGATCATTTGTATTCTCGCATGGCCACTAATGCTTATAAGTCCCTAAGACATAGTCTAGGCAAGTCCCAAGGTTGTCCTAGGGTATTAGGCATCACACCTAAGCATATACCTAACATCCACAATCATTAAAAATAGGAATTAAACATGTGAGCAGGCCCATGAGCCTTATTTCTTAAACAATCAAACAATTTGAGTGAACTAACATTGGGTTACTTATTTATTCGATAGCTGCCAATCCCAATCATAGGCATTTCTAATAGATGGAATGGTTTCATGCATATGTGGTTTGTATGATGCTTCAAAAGATTTTAATGAGTTTGAAACGCTGAGAAAGGAAAGCGAAACATTTAGACAAAGGAGCATCTCAGTTATGAAACGCATTTAATTACCAAGGTTAATTTGAGGCGCCTATCATGCATTCACAAATGTTGCATTTTAAATATATTCCGAACCTTGGCCATTCTAATTTCAAATCAAAGATCCAAAAGATTCTAAACAATTAATGTCGGAAGCATCATATGTACCAAATTTACTTCAATATGCAATAATCAACATTTCAAATCAATTTTGGAAAAAATGTCAGCAAAAGATCATTTCATTTATCCTTTGAAAATTTTTCAACAATGAGGATTAGGAATTTGAAATGGATTTCATGAAGATGATGAATCCTAATTCCACACGCAAGTCACCTTAAAGAATCCTGATAGAAAATCACAGCAAGAATTTACAACAGAACATCACAAATGGGGCAAAACAATCAGCAAAATTGAAAGAGGACCCATTGATAAGTTATCTCAAAAAAATTACACAATGTGCATGACATCACAAGGAACAAACTTTGTTGAGAAAATTTCCTGAAATGAGCCACGTAGGCATTTATAAAAATTCAATGAAGTTCAAAGTCGCATCAGAAATTTCACAAAACAACGAGGTAATAGCCCATTACAACTAAAATTTGACCTAGTAAACAGGCTCTAGTAAATGTGAAATTTCACCACAACGTAGTCAGAAGAGTAGCAAACAAAGTCCACTAAAGGTCCAACTTAAGAATCTCTAACTAGAAAGTCATACAAAAACATTTAAAAAAAAAAAAACTGACTAAATAGGGGCAACACAAGGGTTCCGAAAGTCAGATTTTCAACCTAACTTGGAAAAAATACAAAAGGGGACTAATGGTGAGCAAATCACACAAAGTCAGCAGCATTTGAAAGATCTAGATGATTCTATGACTCCCTAGAAGAGTGTGAGTTCAATCGAGGTCGAATTGAACGTCAAAAATTTATGTTTGTGAGAGCATGCAAATCAACCATTTACAAAAAAGAACATGGTATATGTTTAATAGTTCAAAAGGTCATTCAAACAATGCATGGATGGTATGAAACTTGCATACGACGAAGGATTGAATGCGAGAATGATTTGGATAAAACATCTAACCCTAGGTCAGGATGCAAAAGAATCACACAGTTCATCAATATTGCAAAATGACTTGGAACTAGCAATGACATGTTGGATGAATTTCAATTGCAACTAGCCTCATTGGTGCATGATGTTTACATACCAAATGAAATTCAATCATGACATGCCATACATGAACTCAAAGCATGTAACGCACACTTCAAATATCAAGAAGGCATTAACGCATGATTTGGTCTCAGGGAGACCCAAACAAATGCGTGTTAGGATGCTTGTCATAAGCCTCTAATCTAACACAAACATCACTAAACATGCTTTCTATATATGGAATGCCTTATGATGAACATTTTTCATGAAGACATGGAATTTCAATTTTAAACACACAATCGAGTCCAAGATACCTAGAGTGCCAAAACTTAACATGAGGGGACGCTGAAGTACCAAAAGTTAGGAAAGTGACACTTAAGTTCCAAAATTGGAGCAAAATTGATTAATCAAGTGCCAAAAGAAGAAAATTTGAGCAAACGGTGACATGGTGATTTTCTGATGAACCAAGTGCAAAACAACGATGTTTTGCACACTAACGTGGCTAGACAAGTACCAAAACGACATCATTTTGTTGTTGACGTGGATAAAACATTAATATAAAAATTAATTAAATTAAATTCAAAAATAAAAATAAACATAAAAAGGAGGCAGATAAATCTATTGTAGGCAAATAGACCTAGTTTTGGTTTTTGATGTTGTTGCCGATCCAAACATCTTCAAAATTTCTGTAAAATTATATGTTGTCAATGAAATAATTTTGTACAAATCTGTGAAACAAGTTTTTCCACATTCAAATAACAAAAATCACCATAAAAATGAGAAAATGCAAAATCTAAAAAAGTTTGAACTACAAATCGATCTAAAACTACTACAAATCGATCAATTTTGGAGGTGTATTTCGGCGACCAAATAATGCCCATTTGAGACATGTGACCTATCAAATCGAAGCTCTTGAAATCTTTTTTCTAAGTCTAGGAAGACTCAAGGTTAGAAAAGCTCATCTAGTACCTTGTTTCAACCAAAACAATAAGCGTATCACAGAAGCACAAAATTGCAGATTAACATTAATCATATTCAAACAAACCTCAATTTCATATTCAATGAACATCCATCTTCAACAAATCATTCAATCACATCATCAATCTTAGATCTAGGCATATTATGTGACATCTTGAAATTCGATCCCATTTCGATAAAATGAAATGTGCATATCGTCGGCGTGCCTATGGTCCTTTTTCTCTGAGCTGATCACTAACGAGTTAACTAACTTATTGGGTGAAGTCGTTAAGGGATATATCCGCGGTAAAATCCCTAAAAGCTATCTAATTTGTTGGATTGGACTAAAATCGCGACCAGTCGATTTTAACCATGAAATTTAATTCGGTTTTGGGAATCGAATATTCGAGTGTGTCACAATTCATTTTTAGGACCTCGTCTCATCGTCCGTCAAATTATTGACGAGCCTGAAATTTCAAGAAAGAAATTATTAGAAGAAAAATCGAAGACCAAAAGAAATTAGAAAGGAAAAGAGAAAAGAAAAATAAGAATAATATGATTTTTGAATTTCTTTTCTCTCTCTCCCTTTTCTCTCTTTTTTTTCTCTCTCTTCTCTCTCCTTCCCTCCCACTCGTGCGATTCTTTCCCCCAGCCGGATGCCCTACTATCTTCCACTTTGCTTTCTTTTATTTTATTCTTTTTTTTTACCGGTCAAATCTCTCTCTCTTCTCTCATCCTCTCTCTCTCTCTCGTCACTCTTTCTTCTTCCTTCTTCTCTGTGCAAACGAACGAACCAGAAGTTGCAGGAGATTGGAAGCAATAGCCAGCCACCATCGCCGCCTATCCTGCTGCTGCACCGCACCCCCGCGCACGTCGCACATCCACCATTCGCCGCCTGCGCGCCGCTTGCGCTTGCTGTCCCTACTGCACGATCCAACCTCTGTTCGGCCTCTGTTCAACCACCGAGAGCGGCTGAGCACGTCGCCGGAGCCGCCGTCAGGCCTCACCGGAGCTCTGCCCGCTCTCCCGACCTCTTGCCGCCCCCAACCCTCTCTCTTTCTCTCTATTTTATAGCTGAACTAGCAAACCCGCGAGTGGGTTTCCAGCCGGTTCGTGGGCTGTTTTGGGCCGTTTCGGGGCCCCAAACCCGAGCCGTGCTTTGGGAAGAATCGTTCCTCGCGTCGCCCCCGTCAGATTGATCCGATTTGCGCGCGATTTGGTGAGTAATCTCACTTATCCCGGATTAGTTGGCTAATTATGCTTAAGATTGGTTTATTTTTAATTAATTATGTTTAGGAAGTTAGATTAGAATAAATTAGCAATTATTAGTCAATTGTGATGCTATTTAGATAAATTGATTGTGCAATTAGCAAGTAGACGTGGTCTACTAATTATTGGAAGTGCCTCGAGATTTTTCCCAACCCTTAGTGGGTTTCAATTAGGCTTTTCGGACCTAAGTGGAATTTTTAGTATTTAAATATTAATTTTCGGAATTAAATTAAATAATTATTTATTTTTCGAAAATTCAATCGAGATGGTCCGGAACCGGAATTTTATGCTGGTGACCATGGTGAAGTCTGTTTACTTAATTGGGCTTTATTTTGTGCTAAATCGAATTTTTAATAATTATTAATTAATTTTCGAAATTAATTATTTATTTATTTATTTATTTTTCGGAAATTAAGATTTTGATGGCCGACGACCGAAATTTCATGCTGATTGTTGTGGCGTAGTCCTTTATTTATTTGAGCTCTACGTTGTATGAACTTAAATAAATTGTGATATTTTAGGGATTTACCCTAAATTGATTGAAATTGAGTGAAATTGAATTATTGATTGGTAGATGGCCGAGTATGGCTAGTTAGCAATTGTAATGCCTTGTTGACCTGTAAGTAGAGAGAGTGATGGGAGCTAACTGAGAATTCTATTGGATGAGACTGATCAAGTACGAAGTATAGACAGGCGTGGTTCGGTGATAAAGTACATCACTGTGCGAAAACAACGCCTTAAAGAACGCACGTAGACTGTCTATGACTTATGGTAGGCGTGGTTCGGTGATTAAGGATATCACTGTGCGAAAACGGCGCCTTAATGAACGCACGTAGACTACCTATGAATCATGACAAGCGTGGTTCGGTGATGAAAGACATCACTGTGCGAAAATGGCGCCTTAAAGAACGCACGTAGACTGTCAGTGATTTGTGACCTATGACGGGCGTGGTTCAGTGATGAGAAATATCACTGTGCAAAAACGGCACCTTAAAGGACGCACGTAGACCGTCTGTTACTTATGTCACCTTGGCGAAAATGACGCCCGAGAGCATTGATGGAGCTCTGTGACTAAGTGTACTATTGGAGGTTATGTGGGATGGAGTGAATGACCTAGAAATGATTCGACTGACTTATAATCGACTAGGTTGATTGATCGATGATTCGATCTGAGTGTGATTCAATGTGATTGATCATTGTCTTGATTTGATGTTGTAAATTGATTGACTGAATGGAAATGACCGTGAGTAGTCTTGTTGGCATATAATCAACTAGGTCGATTTGATCGATGCTTCGATCTGTGAAATGATTGCTTGGGTGCTTATTATGAATTGTACTGACTTGCAGGTGGGATCTGAGGCCCAGGTAAGTCCTCTACCCTGTGCGTGTTTAGGTAGCCTATAGTATAATGGTTTATTAATCGGGCTTAGTGGGGTAGAACTTGCCGAGACGTAGTCTCATCCCAATTTGGGGAAAACATTTCTGGACCCCGATGAGGAGCTGAGGAGGAGTCTGAGAAGGAGAACTCGGAGGTGAAACTCGAGAAGAAGGATTTTTGAAAGAAGATAATCCCGAGAGGGGTCATGAGTACGGCCCAAATGGATTGAGATTCTATCTTCTTTTGAGATCTTCATTTTGATGTGAATAGAGTTTAGAGTAAAAAGCTGTGTAGTGCTATGGTTTGTGTTTTGTATAAAAGTCTGGTTATAAGTTTCAATATGAAAATATGGCCCTGCTTTTCTATCCCATTGTTTTATTGTCTGGGGATTTATAACTGCTTCCGCATGTGCTTAATAAATGAAAAGGTCGGCGATATATAGTCCTGGGATATCGCATTTTAAAATCGACCAAGAGAAGGATGTGTGCGTGCCCGAGGATCGGGGCGTGACATCGATCTCGCCTCATCAGATTCGAGATCAAGATATTTACCTTTTGTGTTTTTCTTCGATTCTAAGCATAATTGGACGAAATAGATTTTGCTGAAAAGCAACTAGATCTCCAGGGAATAGATCAAATCATCATGGACCACCAAGGGACTAGTTTGGGACTAGCTAGACCATTGGTTTACCTTGGGCAAAACTAGTCCAAAACCAAACCAATTTTGGATTGCTTTGAGAGATCCAGCCATCAGAGGAATTCCAGTGGTTGATCCGTCAATCCCCGAAAACGACGAGGTTGAGGATGCAACTAGGTGGAGATCGGCGGGATTTGTACCACCAACCTTCATCCCCGGACCGGTAATTAAGCTAGTTAACTCAAAAATTGGCGCCGTCGCTAGTTTCTTCAAATCATGGAAGAGATGATCGGTTTCGACCAATCAAATAGTCATCAGAGAAAGTGAAGATCACCAGGGAACTAAGAAGGAAGTGAAGATTACTAGGGGCCTAAGCAGTGGCTGGTGAGCCGCTGACATGAAGCCGGCAAGCAGTTGACCAGCAAGAGCTAATTTAAGGAGGAGTGAGCGAGAGAGAGAGAGAGAGAGAAAATTCTGCAAAATGAGCACCTTACTTTTTGAAGGAAAAATCCCTTTTATACTAGGCTCTAATTGACGAGTCATGGCCGTCAGTTCAATCAAACGATCAAAATTTTGATTTAATGGCCAAATCAAATTGATTAAGGGCTAATCCCACTTATGATGTATCATATGACCGATCAGAGACCGTAGATAGGTCTATTCGATAGAAGCATGTAATTGAAATGTGGGTGATTCCATCTAGTAGCAAAATTATCATTGAACTGCATTAAACCGATTTTTCTGTCATTTCTGTACCATGTGCCCATATTTATAATCTTAAGATTTTCACGATAATCGAGAGTCGCTTATGAGTTGAAGATGCATGATGTGGCTTGAAAATAATCGACCACGGGTCAATTGTGCTAAAAATTCCTAAAAGCTATCTAATAGATTAGGTCACACTAAAATCGCATCCGGTTGAAATTAACCACGAAATTGAACCCAATTTCAGAAATTGAAAGTTCTGTCACATCAGGATTTATTTTAGAAACGTCAACTCATCCTCTGAAGAATTTTCAGCAAGCTTGAATTTTTGGCAAAACATCAAGAATTGGACGATATTAAACCGGTAAATTCGGAAGCCCGTTTTTAAGTGTGCTTTTGGCATCCAAGTTGGATTGTTTGGTGAGGAAAATTATGGAATTTGATGTGGGCATCCTCCTTAGCATTTTGGCCATTGATTTGAGCCAATTGAAGAGGAATTGAAGTGAAATTAGGGAGTAGCACACCAAATTTGTAGCCATGGGGGGAGCAACATTTTGGACCACTTTGGAAGCTTGTAGAGGGAGATTTGGAGGAAATAAGGGATGTGGACTTAGCTAAGGACTTGAGGGGTAGCCACTTGAGAGTTTTAGATTTTTTGAGAAGACTTTGGAGGCTCTTGTTCCCCCTTAAGCCAGCAGACCATCTCCTTCTTCTTCCTTGCCTCACCTTTCTCCATGGTTGCTGTTGAGACCTCAAGAACCAGTAGAGAAGACCAGCCAAGCTAGCAGTAGCCACCAGAGTCGTCGTTCGTCCGTCCGAGCACCGACCGAGCCATCGAAGCCGCTTGACCATGCCCAAGCGCCTATCCCGCTCGCATGCCATCGTCCGTGCGTCTCCACCATCTAGAGCCTCCGTCTGCCCACATCGCAGCTCCATTGACCAGGCCACATGACCATCTCTCCGAGTCCTTCCGCCGGACTAGCTAGCCCAAGCTCAGCCCATTCTAGCCACCGTAGCCCTTGTACAAGCCCAAAAATAGAAGCAAATCTCAGCTTTGGGCTGAGAGCCCTGTGGGCTACTTTCGGAACCTTTCCCGGCCTCCATTGGCATTGCTCTAGGCTCGAGTCTCACTCGCCTCCTCGTCATCGTTGCCATAAACTCATCGGCTCACAAATCCGATGAGTTAACTCCCTAATCCTTGATTAGGTTGTTAATCGCACTTAGGAGGTTAGTTTAGTGTTAATTAGCTTAGTTAGATTAGTATTAAGTGAGATTAGCCTTAAGATAGATTAATGCTAATCTATAATGGTTATATTAGCCTTAAGATAGATTAGTGTTGATCTAATTGGTGAGATTATTACTAATGAGGAGAGATTAGTCCAATTCAGTGGATTTTTCCCATATCTGATTTCTGGATCCTTGTCGTTTGCCATTTTCGTGGATCAAAATATGTTGAAATTTTGAGGTTGATTCTTTGTTGAGAAATCTTTTAGACATCTTTAGCTATAACTTAAAACTTGTTTTTCACATCTTTTAATTTATCATAGTCAAATTTTAGAAAAAATGGACAAGTTTTGGACCTTGAACCAAACTGATTTTTGGTAACTAGACTTTTTGGAAACGGACTCGGTGTTTGTATTGGAGTGAGCAATTTACTGGGCTTAATATAGAAGGATCTGGGTTAAGATTTCTTCATAAAAAAATGTTCTTTTATGTGTCATTTACAATATATTCAAATTTGGGAATTTTCTGAACTCGTGTGATTAGATTTTTGGTTTTAAACTCGGAGACGCATGAGTGGACCGCCTCTGCCGGTTAGGACCGATAGTAGTTTTGGTAATTGTTCTTGATGTTATGCTTGCTGAACCATGTCTATTTTGTGATGTGATTGCTTTGTGATATGCTTAGAAGTTATGCGTGATGATGCACGAATGGTCGTGCCATGGTCATGGTTTATTGTTATTGTTTTATGTGGTGACCATTGAAAGAGGATGAGACGTGTTGAGGACACAATACCTTATCGCTGACTAGGGAGTTAACCGGGTCGTCAACTGGGGAGTTGACCGGATCGTCAACTGGAAAGTTGACCGGATTGCTAAGTGGGGAGTTAGCCGAATCGCCAACTAGGAAGTTGACTAGATCGTTGGCTAGGGAGCTAGCCATACCGCTAACTGGGGAGTTAGCCATACCTTCAACTGGGGAGTTGATTGTGGCAGATGGGCCATAAGAACTGGAACATGCATGAGTAATTGAAATAGCTGCACCTAATTATGGAACGAATTTGTGTAGTATAGAATAAGATATGTCATAATGATTTGGCCTTATAATTAGGACCTCTATGAGTATTTGATAATTGATGTGCAGTGTTCCAATTGTTCAATATGTTTGTGGTGTGCATATGTTTATGAGCTATACTAATGTGTAGGGAGGTACTGAGATGAGGTAAGTCTTCTATGTTGTATGCTTAGGCTGCCTTTAGGTGAATCATCTTCCTAATTGAGGTTTAGGGCGTGAACTCGCAAAGATTTATTCTCATCCTGTTGTGAGTTATCATTTTTAGGGCCATAGCGTGGAGGATCCAGAGCTCGAGATTGAAGGGTCTAGAGTATAGATGGCCTAGTGGTTTCTCTTGAGTTAGACCTCTTGTATTCAAATCGTAGGTTTGATCTAGCTGTTTATAAAGTGTGGTTTGTTTAAATTGGTTATCCTGCTTTTCTATCCCATGTTTGTTAGTTGTCAGGGGATTGTTTAATTTGCTTCTACATGTGCAATAAAACAAATGGGTTAGTGACGCATCTTAGGAACATCACAAATTTGCTCGACCACCGAGAAGTACGTGGCCGCTCGAGGTTCGGGACGTGACAGAACCAGCTTGCCTCGTCGGTGGCTAGTTTGACCAATCAAGCTAGTTCACATCGATCTGATCAATTCTTAATCAACTCTTTGACTAGGTAGTCCTTGTGTGTTCAAAACTTGTGCAATTTGGTCCTTAAGAGAAAATGTGGCATCCTAAAATCTCGTGACAACCTTTGGAGTACCATGAACCATGATTAGGTAATGGAAGTGCCATTGGATTTTATATTAGCCATTGAATCAATGAATTTCAATTAATTTAACGCCGAGCATTGTAATGGACGATTGTTTGGATGGAGATGTGTCTGCAAGTGACCCAAGGATTTTATTAAGGTGCAAATTGATATAGAAATCTTATTCTTGGTGGTGCACTTTATAAGTAGAATTTTATTGATTTAAATTACAAATTTTTGTGCGCTTATAAGTTGAAATTAGGTGTTAATTTAAATGAGGGTTAAATGGAATAGGAATAGGAGAGGGTGGGCTGATTTTTAGGCCCAAAGACCATCCAACCAGCCCACGCCAGCCCCTTATTCGACCAGCCCATGAAGGCCCAAGGCCGGCCCAGCCTTGAAGCCCTTAAGCTCTGCATGTGAATCGCCAAGTGGCATGGAGGAGAAGCCAAGTGCAGCTGCCCCCATTGGCTTCCTTGGGCGGCTACATGCAATCAAATGATTGCAAATGATTGTAGGGGAAGAAAACTAAAGAGAGGGAGGCGGATTGATGAGGGGGAATCGACCAAGAGAGAGAGAGTGTGTCGTCCAAGAGAGAAAGGGAAACCGAGAGAGAGCAAGAGGGAAAGAGAGGAAACGGGCGTGCGAGAGGAAGGAGGAGGATCGTCCGCCTAGCTCGCCGCCGTCCATTCGTCGCTTTGCCCGCCATCCTTGTTGCTGTTTGTGTTTAAGTTTAAGGCAAGTGAAGTCCAAAAACCTACCCCTTGCATTGTTGTATTGTGCGTGTAGTAGATGGTAAATCTTGGTTGTGGTAGATGGGATGAAATTTCGGAGCTTTGAAGAGAGATTCGTTGGTCTAGCATGTTGTTTCTGGAAAGACCAGTCCGACCATCCATGAGTTTGTGTGCTGCATGTGACTTTTTAGTTGGAATATTGTTTCAATTTCTTCATGAAAGTTGTAGAGAACACCTCGAGGAACAACATATTAAAATTTGAGGCAAAACGAACAAGTATTGGTTAGTGAAATGAGTTTTCTTTGGAGAAATTAGATCTGAAATCCGTTGTGCTGACCTTTAGAGATTTCGTGGTCTGTAAAGTAACTTTCTTGTGAAAATCTCACTTTGATTTCTTAATGAAAGTTGTAGTGTACTTCTTGATGTAGAACATATCAAAATTTTAGAGGAAATGAACAAGCAAAGGTTGGTTAAATCGTTGTTCTTTGAAGAAACTGGATCTGGGAAAAACGTTACCTCGACCCAGTATGATTTCGTGATTTTTATAAAATCATACAGTAAAAATTTGATCGTGTGTCCTTAATGAAAGTTGTAGGTAATATTCTGAGTAATAACATACTAAAAATTTAGAAGAAATGAACATATGTAGGTCGGTGAAATGAGTTTCTTTTGAAAGATGATAATCTGGGAAAAGATGACACTGAGAACAGGGGAAAATAATTGTTTATATCTATTAATCTAGAACGATTTGGGTTTCGATTTCTTCATGAGATATTTACCTTTAATAATTTTATATATCATGTCAAAATTTCAGAATTTTTGGAGTTCATTTGGGTATTTAATTTAAATTTCTTCTGAAACTGTGCAAGTTGAAATATTGAAGTTTTGAGAACTGTGATGCATGGACCATACTGTTTTGTGTGAGATTCTTTTGGCATGGAGTTATTCATGAGATATCTGCGTTTAGGTCTCATCTATAATGTGGCAAGTTTTCAGAATTTATTAATACCATTTACTAATTTTTCTAGAGTTTTAACTAGAGGAATGCATT
Organism: Eucalyptus grandis; assembly: GCF_016545825.1. Taxonomy (NCBI): domain Eukaryota; kingdom Viridiplantae; phylum Streptophyta; class Magnoliopsida; order Myrtales; family Myrtaceae; genus Eucalyptus; species Eucalyptus grandis. The sequence continues at coordinate 21,711,591 of NC_052616.1, forward strand.
CTGATTTGTCCGAAACATTGATGTGTTTTGAAAAATAAATGAATTTATCCATGTGATGTAATACCTTGAGTGGTTGATCTTGCTGCATATGTGATGACATATGGCATGTTCTATGGCATGAAAATTTGGTTGAGACCCTTGATATTATTGCATCAAATGCCATGTTGAAATTGAGATACATGTGTAAATATAAATTGAGAAAATAACGAGACCGTCAGAGGTGTGAGCCGACGATGCCCCAGGAGAGTTAGGATGCCCAAAGTGTGTGTGCCGGATGCCCAGAGTGTGTGAACCGGATGTTCTCAGGAGTTTCGAGATGCCTGGAGTGTGTGCCGGAAGCCTCGGAGGTGTGTGCCGGGGGGATACCTCGAGATGCTAGTTGGGGTACGAGATGCCCGGAGTGTGTGTGCCAGATGCCCGGAGGTGTGTGCCGGAGGTTTCTCGTGATGCCAAGTTGGATGCGAGCGATAAATTGAGGGATGCAAACACTAGTCCCTGGAAAGATAAAAATTGAGATTGTATCGTGCGCATGGATATGCATGAATGCTTGATGATGAGTGCATGGTGGTATAAGCACATATGGCATGGATTTGCATGAATGCTTGATAATGAGTGCACGGTGCTATATGCACATATGGCATGGTGATATATGCATGAATGCTTGATGATGAGTACATGGTGGTATATGTACATATGGCATTGATATATGCATGAATGCTTGATGATAAGTGCATGGTGATATATGCACATAAGGCATGGTGATATATGCATGGCTGCAAGGTAAGGTATGCTTGAATGCGCAAATGATATGTGTTTTGTTTATGATGCCTTGATTGGTCTATTTGACGCATTGAGTAATTTGGTGGATCTTTACTGCTGAGTGGTTGTACTCACCCCTTTGGGGATTAACATTTCAGATTAGAAAGATGCCTTTGCGACCGATTGCACGCGGTACTTACTATGGCATACCTACTGATGTTGATGTGGAGTGTACAGAGCATGTCTATGTCGGTGCTCCTGGTTTAGTTTTCGTTCGAGTCCATGTCCTGGTGATGTACAATGTGGGTCGAGCTGGTGGCCCGGTTATCCAGGAGTTTTTATCTGTCCATGTCTGACATGATGGAGTTATGTTAGGGATGTTACTGCCGCCGCCACCCGATGCACTGGATTGGGTATGATGGCACGTATAACTGATGGGAGCTAACACTTTTTGGAGATAGCCAACACTTGTTGATGGAGGGCGGTACATGTTTGATGTAGAATCGAGTCTTTTTTGGGTGGTAGCCAAGTATAGTTAAAATCTTGGCCTTTTTGTTGTATCGACCTTGATGTCCATCATGAAAATATAAATAAGAGTAAATCAACTCTATCTTTTCTTATGGTGCGTAGTTGGTGTGCATTGCATTATGGTTATTGGAGGGAGAGATGGTGAGACTTGTTTATGCTTCCGCTAATAAGCTGCGCTGGGACCGTTTTAAAAATAAATAAATAAATAAATAAATCCCTGGTCAAAGGGTATCGGTCTGTGAAGTTATATGAGATCGAGTAATTAAGAGAGATCACTTGTGGCGACCTCAGGCGAATCAGGGGTGCCATAGAAAACTTGTCCAATTTGTAGAAAAATTGTTCAATTTTGATCCAATTAGGCTAATTATGTGGCATCCCAAAATTCAAGACATCCTCTAGAGAAATTAAAGCCTATAATTAGGTAATGAAATTACCTATGGTCTATGTGTTAGCCATTAGTTTCTTAAGGCTAGGTGTTATTGTGCTTGTGTTTATGAATTTTGAATTTAGGACTATATGGTAAATTAATAATCTATGCTTGGCCATGCACTTTATAAATTAAATTTCAATAAATGAAATGTCATAAGACTTTGGCCATGTGGAAAATTTAAAGTTTAAAATATTTATAAAAGAAATTCAAAAAAAAAAGGGGGAAAAGATCAATTTTTAGGTTGGGCCTTAGGCCCATTGGCCAAAGCCTTAGTGGGCCAAGCAAGTCGGCCCAATTAGGCCCACAAAAGGGGGCTGTCGACCAGCCCAAGAGGAGGCCCAAGAGTGGCCGGCCCAAGCCCACCTTGCATGTCCTCCAACACTTGTCTTCAACCTTGCCACTTGTTCTCTCATTTTTGCCACTTGTCCCCCATGCAAAATAAGATGGCATGCAAATATATATAACCAAAAAGAGAGAGAGAGAGGGAGAGAGAGAGAGAGAGAGAATTGTGCGAGAGAGAGGGAGAGTGGCCGAGAGAGGAGGAGCTCGTCCGTCGCCGGTGTGCTGCCGTTCGTGAGGTCTAGAGGCAAGTTGGGAATACACTTTCTACTCTTGCACCATTGTTTTCGCATGAACTGTTTGGAGTCAGAATCTTGTTTGAGCTTGCATGTGTGTTTAGAGTCAGATTTTGGCTTCAATATCTTCATGAAAGTTGTAGCTAACATCTTGAAATATAACATACTGAAATTTCGTGGAAAATTATGGATAATTGAGGGGTCAAACTCTCATCTTACGGAGATGTCAGATCTGGAATGTTTTCGCATGAATCCGCTCGAGTCAGAATGTTGTGTGAGCTTGCATGCATGTTTGGAGTTCGATTTTGGCTTCAATGTCTTCATGGAAGTTGTAGATAACATCTTGAAATATAACATACTGAAATTTCGTGGAAAATGATGGAGATTTAAGGGGCTAAAGCTTCATCTTACGGAGACCCCAGATCTGTGATGTTTTCACTGACCTCTTGTTGGATTCTTGGTTGCATGTTGGTTTGTGATGCAAATATGACTTCGTTGTCTTCTTGAAAGTTGTAGGTAACATCTTAAACTACAACATAATAAAATTTTAAGAGAAATGAAGGAGTGTAGCCTAGTTAATCGGCTAGATCTTGGAGATGCTTGATTCTGTTGAAGTATACCGAGACACCCGAGACTTCAAGGACTTAAAAGAGGATCATGCTTTGGTTATTTAACCTAGATCTCTTCATGAAACTTGTAAAGGACACATTGATACATAACATACTCGAATTTTAGAGGAAACGAAAGGGATTAGATGGGTCAAACCTAAGTTTTTCGGTGATATGTACTCTGGACGAAACGGTAGAGGTTCCAGAAGCTTCGTGGAGTTGTATAAATTAATCTATAAATAATTTGACTTAGAGTTCTTCATGAAAAATGCACGACAATTTGTTGGCTATCACCCTATAAAATTTCGTAATTTTTGGAGGCCGAATAGATATTTTAATTAAATTTATTCGGAAACTGTGCATTTGGTTTAAATCCGAGAATTATAGGATGTTTTGGGGAAATTGTGGAATTTGGTAAAAATTTAAATTGGCCACGAATTTTGCAAGAAAATATCATCCTATGGGTTTGTTAAATACTTCTTGGATTTTTGGGAAATTATTGATATTAAATAATAAAATAATAAAATAATAAAATAATAATAAAATAAAATGGATTTTTATTTGGCCATGGATTCAATTGTATTTGGGTAGCATATGTGTGATGAGGTCTTTGCACATGTATTTGATTGAGATGTATATGTGATAAAGTCTTGATATGCCTATGACATGGTCCTTGTACATGTATTGAATTGAAATGCTTATGTGATTAAGCTATGACATGTGCATGACATGTGAATTGAAATGCTTATGTGATTAAGCTATGACATGTGCATGACATGTGAATTGAGATGCAAGTGTGATATGTTTGATGCCATGCCAAATTGCCATGTTAAATTGAGATAAAAAAATAAATGTGGATGAGAATGAGGTTGTGGTGGAGGATGTTGTCTCGGTGGCTGGTGGCGTAATTCCCAGATTCCCGGGAGTTTCGGGATGCCCGGAATGTGGGCGCCGGAAGTCCGGTTGTATCTTGGATACATGGCCGGAGATGCCTCGCGACACCAGGATTGGGGTGCGGGATGCCTGGCTAGAAGGGTAAAGGCCAGAAGTCCAGTTGTATCTTGGATACATGCCCGGAGGTTCCTCGTGATGCTAGTTGGGATGCGAGATGCCCGGAATGTGGGGGGCCGGATGCCCGGTTGTATCTTGGATACATGCCCGGAGGTTTTCTCGCATGGGATGCGAGTGTAAAATGTGGGATGATGAGCCCTGTCGGAGGTTTCTGCCCGAAGGGTTGATGATGAGATTTATGATTTGAGAAATGGGTGATGTGGTGATCAAATTTAAAGATAAAGATGAAAATTAACTCATGGCATGATGATGGTGATGATATGTGATGTGATATGATGATCACCCATGGTATGATATGCATGATGATATGCATGATGATGGTGATGATATGTGATGTGATATGATGATCACCCATGGTATGATATGCATGATGATATGCATGATGATGGTGATGATATGTGATGTGATATGATGATCACCCATGGTATGATATGCATGATGATATGCATGATGATGATGATAATATGTGATGTGATGATGTCATGATAAGGATGACATGTATGATATAATGATGCCATGTTGATGATTATGATGATGACATATGATGATATGATATGCATGATGATAAGGCATGATGATGCATGATAGTATTACGCATGGCTGCAAGGTAAGTTACGCCTACAATGCATGTATGATTTGTATGATGCATCGAGTTGTTATTGGATTCCTTTACCTGCTGAGTGGTTGTACTCACCCCTTGTGGGAACCAACATTTCAGATTAGTAGATGGTTTGAACGGTTGGATGTGACCGTGAGGAGGAGGATAGCAAAGGAGGGAACTTTTGGACGCCAACACTGATCGATGGACTTTAAGTATTCGACCGTTGGAGAAGATGTCGGTCATCTTTTGAAGTATAGCCTAGTATAGAAAACTATGGCATTTTGATGTACCGATGAATGATGTCCATCTGCTCTATGTAAATAAACGTGTTCGGTTTTAACTTATATAAGATGTTTAGTAGGTGTGCATCGATTTTTGAATGTAGGGAAGGGGATTGTTAGATATGCTTCCGTTATGTAAATTGCGCAAGGGACCGTTAGTAAAAGATGTAAACCCCCATGGTTGTATGGACCCGCTGCAACTGAAAAAAAGAAAAAGAAAATGGTATCAGAGTGACACGTTATTTGGGAAAGAAAAAGGAAAAGCGAAACTGTGGTGACCCTAGCGGATCGGGGGCCGTCGAGGGGTGCTACAAATTAAACCTTGTAAATGCGATCTATGGGCTTTTTATTGATCTAATTGAATGATCATTGTGAAAAACAACGAACCTAAACTATGGATACACATAATTGAACATTATAGGCTAAAATGAGTAGTTTTTGCAATTCTTTGCTCGAAATTGCAAACTGAAATTGAATTCAATTAATATTACAATAAATCTACTCGACTAATTATCCATATTCAGGATTGGGAAGTTCTCAATTTTCCCCAATAAAAATTCAATAGCTCGATTTTCATATATTGAAGAGAATCAAGTTCCTCAAATTGGGAAGTTCTTGAGTGAATTTCTCAAAACAGACCACGATAGACTTATCTTAAGAAAATGAATAGAAAATAATCATTCATTCGGGGATCATGAAGGATTGATTCGGACCTCCTAGTTAAGACTAAAACAGCAATTAGCATTTCGACATGTCAATTCTTGAAATTGAATGAACGAATGGATTAGAAATAGTCCCTAGACCAAATATTGTAAAAGAAACTACACCTAATTATGACTAAAACAAAACTAATGTTATTTTTGTCGATTTCAAACCTAAAACCGAAAAATTCAAAAACATGGTTCTTAATCGAATTTTGCAAAATTTGGACACTAAAGTCAAATTGACATTAAAAAATTGTGTTTTGAGGATTTTTCTTTTTGAAATTTTTTGATCAAATATTTGACCAAAAGTCAACTGTTTAGTTGACTTTCCTTAAAATGTTGATTTTTAAATGAAAACTTTAAAATTTTTGAAAAATGTCTTGGTAAAAGTGAAATTAAAATCATTTGACATCTTTTGGATAAAAAGCCAACTTTTGACTTAGGGTTGACTTTTAGTTAAAGTATTGACCAAAAAATCAATTCAAAAGTTCAATCATTTCATTTTGTAGGTTTTTGTTGAAAATAAAAAGAAATTGCTTAAAAATGACAATAAGGTAGTGTAATATTCTTTACCCTACTTTTATCAGGCATTTGATTTCGATATAATCAAAGCAACATTTTTTAGTCAAAAAACGGGCTTCAACAAGATTAGAAACCCTAATCTCGATTTTTACCTTTTTAGACGTGTTAACTAAAAATCAAATGTCAACAGCTACACCTCTCTGAGTGAGAGTTCAAAGAGATTCCATTCAAAGATAAATTAATACCTGCAATTTTTAGTTGACTACATTTGGGGAAAAGAAAAATGACGAAAAAAATGACATTTAGTTTATGGACATACTTGAGTACTTACTGTCATTTGTTGAAATGTTTGTCTTGTACTTGGGATTTTTTCTCCACCTCTCTTGCGGAATGGAATGAAGAAAAAAAGAACTTTTATGAAAAAGGAATAGTTTAAGGATGACTATTAACCTAAAGACAAGATTTAAGGATAACCTAGAACCAAAAAGACAAGGTTTTAAGGATGATGTAATACCTAAGGACAAGGATTAAAGATGACCTAGAATATAAAGACAAGGTTTAAGAATGACCTAGAACCTAAGGAACGAGGTTTAAGGTATCGGGAACCTAAGGGACGAATTTTAAGGTTTACCAAAAATCTAAGAGAACAAATGATACGGTTTCGGCTAACCAAAAATCAGGAACAAGGATATGGTTTAGGATGACCAAAAACCTAAGACAAATGGTATAGTTTAGGATGACCAAAAACTTAGACAAAGGACATGGCTTAGGTTGACCAAAAAACAAAAACAAATGTATGATTTAGGATGACTAAAACCAAAGACAAAGGGTATGGTTTAAACTGACCAAAAATCGGAAACAAAGGTTATGACTTAGGCTGACCAAAAATCGGGAGCAAAGGTTATGATTTAGGCTGACTAAAAACTAGGAACAAAGGGTATGGTTTAGGATAACCAAAAATCTAAACGAGGGTACGGTTTAGGCTAACAAAAAATTGATCCACTAAGGGAATATACCTTGAAAAATAAATTTCAAGATTGCTTGAAAACTAATCTTGTGAAATCATTCAAACATATCTTGGTAGATGATGCCAATTGTCAAATTCCTTAAGAAATGATTTTAACTAAATGAAGTGGAAATAACCTAATCAGAGATATCTTTCACGCCGGCTCTCAAGAACGGTTTTTTTTTTTTTTTAAATTCCATCATTTGATGTGGGAAAGCTAATGTATTCTCATTGGAGAAGTCTCACATAACCTATGTAGAAAGTTTTCGAAAGCGTTCATAGTGAATGCAATTCACTAATCAAAAGGTCTGTAATGTTGGCTTGGTCATTGCACAATGGGTATACACTTTGAGGCCTAAAAAATTATTTTCATCAATATCTTCGCCGGGTTTACAAGTTAAGTACCTTGAAAATAAGATAAGATAGAATTGCTTCCACTTATTCCAACAATAACTCCTATGTGGTATTCCTACTTTGACTCAAACCACCCCAATCGAAAGAGACTTCGGATGAGGGTTGTAATGTTGATTCAGGTGAGGTTTGAAAGGCATGAAATTTTTTGAATATCAAGGGTATAAAAGTGAGTGATTATCTTGGTATCATTACCATCACACAACTTTTAGAAGGTGGACTTTTGAAACTTGACCTATCTCGAGAGTTCTCTTGACTCTTTTTGTCTTGAGATATGAGAGCTTTACTCTCATTTCTAATGACATTGCTTGCAACATGTGCTTTGCAAAGCATTTCCTTTATTTTTCTTGATGAATGGATTTTTGCATGACCATTGATCTGGCTTTTTCAATGAATTTTTCATGGGCATTGGCCTTGTTTTTATCAGTTACCCTGCTTATTCATGCCCCCTAATTTTCACTCTTATGAGTATCAAGGATTCTTGAGTGGTTTTTTTCTTTTTTATACATGCCCAACATTTTCAATTTTTGTGGGTAAATCATATGCTTTGCCTCAATTTGGGGAGATAACCACCACTTGGTTCTCAAAAGAATTGCATAAGGCTTAAATTGGCTAAGCAATGGATAATTGTGTTTGAGTAGTTCTTCATCACTTCAGGATGCTTTGAGCTTCCATATGAATTCATCTAGAGTTGTCACAAGAAGACTGATGCGTGTGAAGGCAATAAAATCATTCTTGATCTTTTACTCTATAGTTTTCAAATAAAATCCCCCATTTTGCTTCAATGTGGGGTTGTTCTTGATAGGGTCATTTTGAAAATGTTCCCTATTTGGCTCAAAGTGGCTTGAAAATGTATTCGATACTTGCATTGCACATTGATTTGAACTTGCGATCTTGTTTCCAACTGATATACATCTGTAAATAAAGGTGTCTTCTTATATCGTAAACCAAACATTTACTGAAACTATAAAAAATGATGTCACGTATTATTTAAATTTCTTTTAGTTTGAATTAATCAAAAGTATATATGGGACTTCTAAGTAACGTGATTAGAGATGATCCACATTGGGTCTTGCTGATTAGACAAAATATGACAAAAAAATGTGCCAAGCTTGCCATTGCTTCAAGATTATGCTACCGTCGCAGGATTAATATGACAATTGCTAGAGATTCATGTCACATGTTTCATTAGCGACATAGGAAGCATTACAACCAATTTCATCAGAGACTTGCACATAATACGAGAAAGTAGATGGATGTTTCGTGTAACAAAAATTTACTTTAGAGTGATGCAAAAATTGAGGGAAGCTCACTCCTTACATCGACCCCTTATACAACTCTACATGTAATAGTTGCAAGTGAATCTATTGACCCTCAAGAAGACCCTTAGTTGCAAGTGAATCTATTGACCCTCAAGCAGACCCTAAGTTCTATTCCTCTATCTATCCATCAGACATGGAGTTTGCTTTGTAAATTGGAGTTCCATGGGACAATATAGAACTTGTGTAAACTTCACTTGCCTTCAATGGATGGTGATTTAGAGGAGAATTGGCCACGGGAATGGTAAGGAGCTAGGGTGGAGAGTCGCCAACCACGTCGCCCTTTGTTATATTTCCAAACTTGCTTTCCCTTTTATATGATTTCCTGTCCAATCTAAACACTAAGGGCGTGTTTGGTAACATTTCTATTCAAAATTATTCCATGGAACAAAAATAGAAAAAAACTATTTCTGTTTCGGGGAACAATTTTTTACTAGAAAAGCACATTTGATAAACTTATTCCGGGGAAAAAAAGAACAGAAACACATTTGATAAATTTGTGTTCTTTTTTATTTCTTTTAATTTTTTAATATTTTTATTTGATTTTTCCTTTTTCTTTTTTCTTCTTTTGGCCTATTGCCGCCTCGGCCATGGCCGACGACCGGTCGACAAGGGCTAACGGCCTCACCCAGCCATCGATTGCCTGGTAGTGGCTCGGCGAGGCCGAGCATCGCCGATGGCTAGGCGAGCTCGACCTCGCCGGATTTGGGCGAGGCCGAGCTCGCCCAGCCAAGGCGAGATCGAGCGTTGCCGGTGTGGGTGAGGCTCGGCCTCGCCTTGGCTGGGCGAGCTTGAGCTCCCTAGATCCGGCGAGGCCAAGCTCGCCCAGCCACCGGCAAGGCTTGGCCTCGCCGCCGAGCTTGCCTCACCGGGCCACCACTAGGCGACCCTCAATAGCGTCGCCGACCCTCGACGACCGGTCACTTGGTCATGGCCGAGGGGCGGCGGCCAAAGAAAAAGAAGAAGAAAAGAAAAAGAAAAGAAAGAAGAGACAGAAAATTTGTTTCTCAAAATCGTTCCAAAAACAAGTTTTTTTGTTTCTTGTTTCTATTCCAAATTTGTTCCCAAGAACAAAAAAATAGATTTGGAACAAAAACGCAAACAAACGTGTTTCTGTTCTCTTTTTGTTCCCGAGAACAAAAAAAAACAAGTATTCTATTCATGAACAAAAAATAAGAACACAAACAAACACTGCCTAAATCTCGCTAGAGTGAGATACCACAATCTACAACTAGTGCATAATGGTAAGTTAGACCAATCATCCAAATCACAAATAAGAAAGATACCTAGTTGGATTAAAACAAAAATAGTAGCCCAAGGCTAGCTACTCAAACAATAGGATCGGAAGAGTGACTCACATGTATCAAAACCGTAATGACCCGGGTCCCACTTTGTGTAAAATTGTCCGCTTTGGACACCGAGTCCTCACAGCTTTAAATCGCGTCACACAAATTAAAGGGACCTAAGCCTTATAAACTAGCCCTAAGACTCCCCCCTAAGCAATGTGGGATAGGAGACGCGCCCCTGCGCTTGGACCGTCACAAAAGCTTTAGTCACGAAATCAAGCAAAAATTTATGTTCTGCACAAGCTCGGAAAAATAGGCATAATTTTTTGGATTTAAATCAGAATGATCTTATTTAAATCCACAAAATTGGAGACTCAAAGATCTACAAATTTTGTATTTCAAATATTTTCAGATAAGCACTATAGACTTTATCGAATTTTGATGGAATTGGGAGAATTGGGAATGGGCGAAATGAAGAAAAGGATAGAAACTTCAATAGTTGCTCTTCTAGGCCTCTAAGGAAGTTGAAATGGCATTGATTCTTCAAGATCAATGGCTACAACTCTTCAATGATGCAAGCTTTAAAAGCCCTGACTCTTCAAGGACGGAGTGAAAACTCTTCTAGGTTTTCATGGGGTTTGAACTCTTCAAGGTTTAAGGGAATTGCACTACCCAAATTTTCATTAATCAAATTCGGTGGAATTTACAAAGGTTCGATGACTTCTTATAGTGAAAACAAGGAAAGACTAGATTCAAACCTAGAAACCAGTAATCATTTATGTACGTGGAAACCATAAGCTATTAAATGTACAATATTTCCAATGCTTATGGTTTTCCCAAAAGAGTCTTGATGCAAGTTTCGATGCATGGAAAACGACAAGTCTTTATATGACAAAGTCAAAGATGAGACCTTATCGATGAGGGACTTTTTGATGAGAGTGTTGTCAATCTTAAATACAAGCTGATCTTCTTGATTGAATGAATTGGTCTTGAATATAGGCTGCATCACTTTTGGAAATTCATATGTTTAACGAAGTTGACATTGCAAATAGATCATTTTGGTAAATCATTGATCCGACTTTTCAGGGTTGAAGTGTATGATGACGCATCTCCAACTGAAATCAAGAGAGCCATGATCTTCATGAAACAAATGGGTAGCAATTTAGATGCATCAATAGGTTTCTTGAGGAAAACAATACAAAGGTTGACCGAAAGGCTTCATCATTTATCAAAATAGATATATGAGGAGAGCGATAAGATTTTGGCTCAAGAGGGATTGGATATTGAAGCTTGGAGCATCACAAGATCAGAGCTGTATAAATAGGAAAATAATTTGTCATTGTCATTATTGGTGGATACACCTGCACATTTTGCATTCAATGTATTCCCATACCAAGAAATAGGGATAAGTACACTAATGGTGCCATAAGTTGTGTACGGCACTCACTTTGGTGCCAAAAGTTTCTGTCGGATCACTTAAGTACCAAAACGGAGAAAAAACGCTCACTTTGGTGCCATCGGTGAAAGATTCCGGCCACCGGCAAAAGACTTCGGCCAAAATGAATTTTTTTAAAAAAAAAATCGATAGGCCTTTAAATGATGTTGTTTTCGGTCCTCCTTAAGAAAACGACGTTGTTTTGCCGTCATACATGGATGGCTTCATGGAAACGATGTTGTTTAGCTCACATGGGGAAAAATTAGGGTTTCCGTCGCTCGGCCACCATCGTTCGCCCGCCGTCACTTGGCCACCGTCGTTGCTTGGCCACCGTCGCTCAGCCACCATTGTAGTTGCTCGACCATGTGAGTGAGGAGAGACTGAAATTGTTGCAGGAAAAATCGAAGGCGAGGGCGAAGGAGGAGGAGGAAGAAGATGGGTCGAAGGGGCTGCTGGTGCGCTGCTGTTGCTGGTGCGTTGCCGCTGTTGTTGCTGGTGTGCTGCCGGTGTTGTTGCTTGTGCCATGCCAGTGCCGTTGCTGGTGTGGGTCTTCGAGGAAGAAGAAGACACGAAGACGAGCCTTCCCTCTCTCTCAATTTGGGGATTAGGGTTTCAAAGTTGGGGGAAAGTTACCAAACGGCGTCGTTTTGGTGTTTGGATGCTGACTCAACTCTCCGACGAGCCACGTCAGCGTCAAAAATTAATATAAAAGAAGGCCAAGTCGGATTTCCGGCCAATTTCGTCGGCATTGGCACCAAAGTGAGCGTTTTTCAAATTTTTTGGCACTTAAGTGATCCGACGGAAAATTTTGGCACCAAAGTGAGCGCCGTACACAACTTATGGCACCATTAGTGTACTTATCCCCAAGAAATATGATAAATAGTAGGTTTGGTAGGAAATGTCTTATCCACTGACATGTCAATACACATCCTTTGATCTTTGCTTGACCTTTATAGAAAATCGATGTATCAAACCCCATACTATTGATGATTTTACTTGATTGAAATTGCGGGGAGGTGACAAGATGATCAATATTCAATATTGTTATTGGCTGCACCAATAAAATGCCGAAAGCCACATATTTAACCTTGGGTTTATTATATGTAGCTAAAATCTGTAAATTGTTCATTTGTTTTCTACAATATAAGAACCATCTTTGTGAATTAGAAGGATTTGCAACGTCAAACAAACTCATTAGTCTCGCATATATTATTTGATATTGGCCCAGATAGGATGGAGGTGAATACTCTCTAAAAGCATTTAGTGACAAATTTATGTGAGAGAGCAGGCGGTGCTAATATCTCTTATTGGCAAAAGAAAACTATACATCTTTTTTAGCAAACGCACGGTAAATAATTCATTATGATGTCATTACATAAACAAATACGGTTATCTTCATTTATGATTTAATAGTACTATGGTAATAATATCCTTCTAAAAGATGTAAAAGGTCTTCGTTATTCTGTGTTTGCATTTTGATTGAGTTGAGGATAGTAGGGGAGATCAAGCTTTTTGGATTAGAGTGTACAACGAAAGCTTTGTGAGTTCCACTTATGTTTAGATTAATATGGCATTATTAATTCAGTTTATTGTCTGAGGTTAATTGGCGTATAAGAATATATTTTTTGAGATATAATTTGTGAAGGATAACGATTGTTATAGATACTAGTACTTTTAGAACCATATGATCATTGAAATTGAAAGGGTTGTCAATGTCTTCTTGAGTACTTAGGCAATTACTCATCGTATATAAGCAACGCCACATAATTGAGGGCTATATGTTAAACTTTGGATAAGTAATTTTTTTTTTTTTTGGCCGGACAATAAATGCATGAACGAGCCATATGTTTTGGCATTGTGATTCATGATTCCATTGTTGTAATTTGAAGAGGAAGAGGCCCACATATACTAATTCAGCTTAATTAAACAAAAAGAATACAGCTCATTCTACTATTAATTATCATTATAGTGTTAGAATTCATTACTATAGTGTTAGAATGACAACAAATAAATTTTCCCTAATTAAAATCATCATCATTTAAGTCAAATGTTACCTACACGAGTTGACTTTACAGGAATCTCATTCACTGTTTTACTTTAATGCTTATAACAGGATGGAGGCAATTGTGGACTATAATGAATGAATTTTTTCAGTTCATAAATTCGTTGTTTTACTTTTATGCTCCACCGCCCCGTCCCTTGTTTTCTTCTCAGAAGTTTGACCCGACGGGGCGGGGCACTATCTGAATCCCGTACCCGTCCCTACTTTTTTATAAAGGCCTCTTGGCATTATGTGCGTCCTTATGAAGTGAGCACTACAAGTGTAGATAAACCTCACATTACAAAAATATATATATTTAAATTGAGGAAAGGGAGTATAATCTATTCTTCGAACAAAAAAAAAAAATATGCTATATATGAATAGACGTTGGAGATAATATTATCTTTCATCCTAATCAAAAGAAAATATTTGCAATAAAGTCAAAGTCAAATCCTCTAAAAAGGTACTAACTCGTGGCTTTGTCCCGATTTTGACACCAACTTTTGAGTGTGCAAAAGAAAAGTATCGACTTTCGAGTTGAGACTTGATTCTGGCATCCATCAAGCCGCCGTTCATTTTTGCGGTTAAATAGACAAGAGATGGCATCGTACATGCACTGCGAACTCGCCAACGTTGCTAAGGTGGGGCTTGATATGACGATGTCATTTTGTCAAGGCTCTCAAATGAGATCATGACGTCATGCACCGTCGAGATCTTGGTGACAATGTCGTTTGATCAAGCCACGAAGCAGGGGGCAAATTGAGGGAAACGTGGTGATTAGAATTTGGGGCAGAAAATTAGGGCTTGAGAGTTCTTGACTTGGGGAAAAATATATATATATATATAATTAGGGTTCTTGAGTAAATCAACAGCAATGTCGTTGATGGGAAGCAGATGCGTGCTGGGCTGCACACTTGGCGAACACCGAAGATTTCCACGAGGAGGTTTTTATAACTGTTCATTGGGGAGGGTAATGCACTATCGATTTGTTGAAGGCAACTGAGCTGATTGGATACGATTTGATCTCAGTTTTTTTTTTTTTTTTTTTTTGGCGGGGGCACTGATAAGTGTTGAAAGATCAATTGATCGCTATCAATTTGAATTGATAAATTCATGCTCATTTAGCAATTTGATGATTGGGGCTTCTTTAAATGGGTTGACGCTGAGTCCAAATTACAAACGAAAGAAGTTCTATTCCAATTGACGAGAGACGATGAAGTGTTGAAGGAGAAGCTCAAATTTGTGCAGAAAATATGTAAAGAAATGAGGAAAAAATGGCCATTCTGCAACAAACAAGAAAGATGAGCTCAAGATAGCATAGATCAACTTGTACTAAGGCTTACAAATGGGAATGGGAATTGCAAGAGCACAAGTGAAGGAGAAAATTTAAGTGAGGGTCATATCAGCACCGATGGGAGCCTTGATTGTATTGCCAACATTGAAGGTCAATTGGAGACGTCAATCTTACTTTTCGTGGATGGTGCTAGAAGGTAGTTCAATGTCTACTGTTGTAGGAAGTTGCTTGAATCTTTTTGTGCAAGGTGCAAATGTAACCAATGAATTTGGGAAGGTGATGAATGTAACCTTGGTTTTGGAGTTGCTAGTAACGTGAATGTCCATGAGTATTTGATTTGTCTGGGGTTTGAGTTGAAATTTTTGGGTCCATGTGATGTACTTTGAGATTAGTGTGCTCATTTTGGCTTACCACTGAGGTTACTCAGTTGATCTTCTGGGAGTCATTCAAAATTGTCGGGGCAATTTGATTGAAAAAGGAAGAATCATAAAGCAAAATTTGCGTTCAGATAACATTTTACTTTCACAGCTCTGTGGACATTGACAATGCAAATCTCCTAGCCTCCAAGAAACTAGCTACAGTTGCACTGTAGCAAGCAAAAAAAAAAAATGAAGCAGATTTATCTAAGTAGAAGAATCATTACAGGAGAGAAATGAGAAGGACATCCATACTCAACACGTTGCTATAGAACCTTTTACAGATGATTGATTACGAATTCAGCTCATAGGTCACTATAGCAAGCACTAGACCTAGTGAACTTACTGCAACTTCTTGTGCAGTGACTTCTTGGCACTTGATTGTCTCCAACAGGCATATGTAATATCGTAATCATACCATTTGGTGAGCTCCACTGGACTTAACATGGCGCTTCAAGACCCTGTGAGAGATTTACCAGGTCTTTGCTAGAACATGACATGCTCTTTCTTGACATGCATTACTAGCTTTGCAAATCCATCACCTACACAAAGGTCTGGCGGAGAGACATTTGAGTGATCAGCACAATCGGCTAAGGGCCAATCTTTAGATTGACTTTACGAAACGTGTGTATAGTTCTATACATGAAAACTTCCCCCTATAGGACAGACAATTACACTGTCTTACTAGGACGAGGTATTTATCTTTGAAGGCCAAAACTGAAACAATTGCTAGGTAGGACAGGAAGAAAATTCAGGATTTTTCTTAGCGGATGCGAACTCAACAACCAAGATAATTCGGTTTCTTTAAAGCAGATAAGAGTTAGATCTTTTTTACTTTAGCGGTTAAGAACATTATATAGACCAAAACTTCTATTTAGAATTAACAGAATTTGCAATGTTTCAAAATGAGGTGAGTAAAACTGACTTTTCTGGTAAGTTTTTGCAAAAATAAAGACAACAAGAACGACTTAAAAGTAATTAGAGACTATAATGACTGATGTGCATCACATTAACACAATCCATCTATTCGCAGTAAACATCAAATCATACTAAACACCTCGGGAATAAAAGATGCAAAAACAGTTTTCATACCTTTAATAGATAAAGAGAAGCACCACGCTATACTTGTAAGCTCATATCAAGATTTTCACTAGGGTAGATGCACACAAGTAGTAATGCATCAACCTACTCAAAAATTGAAACCAAGTTTCATAAACAGAAATTACTGAGATAGTACCGAGTTGCTGTGGGTGAACATATCTCTTGGCTCGGCCTCTCTTCAGGCCATGCTTTTTCCCGAGAGAACATCACCAGAGAATACTATGCCGAGTCTTTATGTAAAGCAGAGATCATGAAAAAAACTGTCAAACAGCTTATCTCTCATCTCTTTGGTTTAGTAGTCTCTCCTCTATCTCTAATGCACAAATATCCTCACATAAGGAGTGTTTATTGAACGATAAGGATATGAGACGGTCTCATTGAGCCAGTAGTACACAGAGCCATAGAGAAGAAGTGCTTGAGCTTTGAATCATCGTTATTCCACATCAAGAATGATAGATTCCAAATTAGACACGTAAATCTCTCTACTTAATTCTATGTGTTCTTGATTCTAGTTATAGAGATGTGCTTCATGGCTTACAAAGCTGGGTTATACAAGTTGATGGGTCTATCAGTGGATGATGTTTCTAAGTGATGATGGGTTCTATAGGCTTCTATTGACTATCCTTCCTCTTGAAGTTTTGTTAGGAAAGTCCAATGTGTAATGTGCCTCTCAGTTAGACATTGTTCGAAAAGAAATAAATAAATGACACAAGGTCCATGTGCTAATGGCGCATGCAGCTCGCTTATTCACCAAGATTTCGGTTAAAATTTTAGCTAGTTTGCATTACTATATCTTTGAAATTTTCACGTGATACAACCCCTTCAAATTAAACAAGTTTCTTCCATTGAATCTTTGCCGAGAATAAAGTGGCGTACTTCGCAAATGATATCTTTCTGGTTAGAATTTTGAAGAGGAAAACTTAGAAAACGAAAATATTCGCTTACTTTATAAACCCGTTTTCATTTTTCACAAGTAGGTCCGTTTATTTGTGGGTATTTTACCAACGAAATCATCATTTTCCAAATTCAAATTGTATAGTATGTTATCAACAAAATATTTGCTTTACAAGTGAGAACGTTTATTCATCGGTAGCTTAAAAAAAGAATAATAATATTACACGTTCAACTTGCATAGCTCATTATCCATAAAATTTCAAATCTACGAGTGGGCTCTTATATTGATCAAACGTACCACCAAAATAATTACTTTATTACTTTCAAATCCCATAGTAGATTATCAATTGCTTTAGATTGCAAAAGAGAATGAGCTCATATGTTCATCACATTTACCGCTGGTTCATGTGGGCCTTGTTGGAAATCACACGATTTTGATGGCTTTCGTGGATTGGATGCACGTGTATAAACCCTAATCATTTAATAATCGCTTGTCCTAACTTCTTCCTTTACTAGGCTGGTTTCGACAATTCTAGACTGGCCAGCCACGTATTGGTATCGTGTAAGGGTGATCAATTTTAGAATATATATATCTCAAATAAGGAACTCAAACCTATCATGTTAGAGTTAGTTCCAGTTTTAAGATAGGAAATTAAGCAGGTTGACTCTAGACTTGGTATGGAACCCAACCGATTGGTTCTAGGCCGAATCAAGGTCAACTTAAGAAACCGGTCTACCTTTTCCCTATTTTATTTTTTTATTTCATTGCTCAATTATATGCATATTTTTGGAGTTAAGGGCATCACAAGTTTTCCATAACTTTCATAAGGCATTCTTTTTCTTTTCGATCACTTGAGTGACACGACTTCTAAAAAATATTCACTTGAATATCACAACTTTTAAAAACCGTTCACTCACCTGACATGACATAATACAAATAAATATATACCTTGAGTAGTTGATTGAAAAATCATATGGCACTCAATTGGTAAAAATAAATAAATTATGACACTCAAATATGCTCCATATAAAAGTTGTGGCAACCTGTAATATCATTTTTCTCCATATTTTTGCTAAAATTCCCAATTGGGAAACTGTAATGAACTGCTTATGCTGAAATGTTTAGCCTCATTGTTTTTGCAAAAGATTTTAACTAAGAGACTGTATGGTTTGGTTTTGCAACGGTTCAAATCCGATTCTACGGAGAGCAAGCCTTGAAACCCGTTCAAAAGTTCAACTCGAGAGTTGGCAACTGAAACGTTCAAGGCTGGGTAAAGCCGGTTGGGTTCGCTTGTCAAATAAAACCAGTTCTATTGCTCATCCCTAGTGTGTTTTAATTATTCAGTCGCTATCCCAAGTTTTCTTCGAAATGGAGCCAAAATGTCGAACCAAAATGACCTTTCCAACATCCTTCGAACAAAGTTTATCATTTTCTGGCCATGTCATCGTCCGGCTCATCGATTCCTCCGAAAGAAACAACAAATGCCAAATCCAATCAAACATTTTTACTTCATAAGAATACCCTTTATTGTTATTTTCCCGGTTGCCATTTCCTTTCTTCTTTGCTCCCCAGAAAGAGCCATGCAATTAGTCATCTTCTTGAGCTCTCTGTTTCTGTTTCTTGTTCTCTGGTCTCTAGCCAAGTTATTGCACAAGCTATGGTGGAACCCGCTCAGAATACAGAGGATGATGGCCCAACAGGGAATCACCGGCCCTCCCTACAGGTTCCTCCATGGAAGCACCAAGGAAACAATCAAGATGCATATGGAAGCCAGGAACACACCCATGAGCAATCTCTCTCACGACATATTCCCCAAGATTCAGCCTCAAATCAACAAATGGATAGGCACATATGGTAAATACCAAAAAAAACTTTGCTTTATTACTGTTGTGAAATATAAAATTTGGGCTTTCGTTCAACTTCGTAGGGAGAAATTACTTGAGTTGGCTCGGACCTCAAGCTCAGCTAGTCATCACAGAGCCAGAGCTGGTTAAGGAGGTGCTGCTCAATAGAGATAAAACATACCCGAAAACAGGAAACAGGGGCTTCCCCAAGAAGCTTCTAGGAGATGGGCTCGCGAGCACACCAGGTGGCGAGAAATGGGCGAAGAAGCGCAAACTTGCCAACCGTGCTTTCCATGGGGAAAGTTTGAAGGTACTTGAACTCGATGAAAAAAGAGAATTGTGTGAGTTGAAGTTTTACTATTTATTTCTGGGAAATTTTGAAATTGCAGAATATGGCACCGGCAATGGTGGACAGTGTTCACACAATGCTAGAAAAATGGAAGAATCAAGAAGGGAAAGAGATCGAGGTGTTCCGAGACTTCAAGGTATTCACATCTGAAGTGATTTCAAGAACTGCGTTTGGAAGCAGCTACATCGAAGGAAGGAATATTTTTCAGATGTTGACAGGATTGGCTTTGTTAACATCCAGAAATGCTTTCACTATAAGGTTACCAGGACTAAGGTATTAAACGTTTCCTGGGAAAAAAAAATTCTTTTGCCTATTATAGGATGCAGAAGCTGGGAAAGTCCAGTGAGCATAGGTCACTTTTAGATTGAACTTTAGATTTTTTAATGTGATGATTCTAACGAAATTTTCCAGTTGAGTAAATATATTTGAAGGAGATAATTTTTTTTTTTGATAACCAATCTTATTCCTATAATTACTGATGTAAGATCACACTTAGCAAGCTGAAAATTTCTGATGATGGAGACAACAACTTGTTCATTGTGCAAATACAAACTTCAAGCCTTAATGGACTAAGGCATTTTACACCTTAGAATCAGAGTTTCAATTAGGCCTGAAAAATTATGGAATTTACTCTGAATCCTGCTGACAGTAAGCTTTGGAAGACGGTGGATGAAGTCGAAGCGGAGAAACTTGAGAAAGGCATATGCGATTCCATTGTGCAAATGATAAAGAGAAGAGAGAAGAAGGTGATGGCTGGTGAAGTAGATGGCTTTGGGAATGATTTCTTAGGACAACTTGTGAAGGCTTTGCACGATGCAGACAAGAGCAAAAAAATCACAATCGATAATCTGGTGGATGAGTGCAAGACATTCTATGTTGCCGGACACGAAACTGCCAATTCACTGATGACATGGATGTTATTCCTCCTAGCGATTTATCCAGAGTGGCAAGAGGAAGCAAGAATGGAGGTTCTTAATGTATTTGGGAATAAAGACCCTAATTTTGATGGACTTGGAAAACTAAAGAAGGTATAGAAAACTATTTGAGTCTTGGTCTCGGTCGACCTTTTTTGGTTCATTTAAATTATAGGTTAGACGTGATGCCTAACTAATTATGTTCCCCTTTTCTGTGCAGATTAGCATGATCATAAATGAAACTCTGCGGTTGTACCCCCCTGTAAATGGTTTGACTCGAAAAGTTGGCAAGAAACAGAGGTTAGGGAGGCTTGCTCTTCCTGCTGATACTCAAATCTTTGTACCAATTCCTAAGCTTCACAGTGACCCTGAAATCTGGGGGGAAGATGTGCATCAATTCAAACCAGAGCGATTCTCAGAAGGTGTAGCTAAAGCTACCAACAACAATGCGGTTGTGTTCATCCCGTTCGGCTTTGGACCTCGATCTTGCGTCGGGATGAGCTTCGTGATGACTGAAGCGAAAGTCGCCCTTTCGATGATTCTCCAACGCTACACCTTTGAGTTGTCCCCAGCGTATATCCATTGCCCAGTTCACATCATCATTAACCAACCGCAACATGGACTTCAAATCAGATTTCATCCTCTGCAGTAGTTCATCAACATATGATGTTCAGTTGCAAATGTGCATAAATGCCTCCACAGAGCAATTTGACAATGGCATGTGAATTCTTGGTTCCAGAGGCTTGTGTTATGTATAAAGGAATAAAGAACATCTTTCTCTTAATATGCATAGTATTTTCTCAGTATATAATGTATATGGTATGCCAAGACTCTTCATGATGTAAAATCTTGTGTCCTAGTTCTTGCAAGTCGTCATTTTTTAGGCATGTACCTCCTATATGTGTGGTTCTGTGTGGTCGAACATTTATTGAACAAAGCAAAGAATGAATGTCTAATGATTGGCTGGATGACAAGAAATATCAAATTCAATCGTCTTTCTTAACTTGCTCTATAGACTATGTAAACCAAGTTTATTTTAACCATTGATGACGTGAGCTCTATCATAGGACCATATAATTAATGGTTTTGATGATAAATAAACTGCAGCTAGTCCCTCGTGAGAGAGAGAGAGAGAGAGAGAGAGAGAGAGAGAGAGAGAGAGAGAGAGAGAGAGAGGAATTAGCGGACAACGAAGGTGATGACAAACGTGATGCGTTCAGGAAAATGGAGAAAAGGGGAAACATCAGCTGACATGATAATAATTAGTTTAAGGTGTGAATTTATCAGAGGGCTTCAATTTATAAAAGATTCAATATTAATGATGTCGATGTTGATAAAATAATGGAGGTCCGTGTTAGAATATTTCACCAGACTGAGCTAAGGGCGACTGTACCCATTCATCTTCAAGTGGCACCACCACCAAGTGCCATTACAAAATGTCCCCAACCAATCTTTGATTCCTAAGATCTTGATATTCTATCAAACTTGACGAGTAGATCAATCCAATGTTCTCCAAACTCAACCACTAATTTTCTTGAGACGAAAGTTCATGAAAATTCTCATCCAGAGCGTTCAGAAATGTAGGTTTTTCAGGAATTTCGAGACACTGTACATCTTTTCAGTGGTAAAGAGAGACATGAAGTGATCTTGAAAGAGATCAGTAATGAGCTCTTCCTATCCTTTCCCCATCGTTCAAGAGTCTAAGAGTGGTATTATATCCTCTCTTGGCAATGGTTATTGTGTGGAAAAATTTGGTATTTTTCTAGATCAACAGGAATTTGCAGGCCTGGAACCTTTTCTGAATCTCTTTTTGTTATGGAACACGTTACCAAATTTGGTCCTGTTCCTATCTTTAACCTCTTTTATAATAGAGCAGAAGAACAGTCCAAGTGCCATAACTTGGCATGGGAGGACACTTAAGTGCCATAACTTCAAAATGGTACACTTGAGTGCTAGTTTCGAAGTTAAATGGAGTACTTAAGTGCCACTTTGGCGAAAAATCCTGCCAAATGGCTTACGTGGCAACTTTCCGGCAAGTTTGGTCCAAAACGGCGTCGTTTTGCACGCTGACGTAGTGGAGAAAATGCAAAAACGACGTCGTTTCATGTCTGACGTGTAAATAATAATATAAAATTTTAGTTAAATTAGATTTGAACTTAATTTTAGTTAAAATATTCAAAAAAATTTTAAAAAAATTAAGAAAAATTTAAAAAATTTAAAAAAAAAAATTTAAAAAAAAGGGGGACGTCGAACGGGGCGGCTCACCGTCGGTCGGCCGGGGCCGGCGACCCCGGCCGACCCTCCCCCTCCGTCGCCGACCCTTCCCGGTGACGGCGAGGAGGCGGCGGCAGCAAGGGCTCAGCCCTCGGCCGCCCCCGTTCGACCTCCCCCTTTTTAAATTTTTAAATTTTTTAAAAATTTTAAAAATTTTAAAAATTTTCTTAAATTTTCTTAATTTTTAATTTTTTTAATTTTTCTTAATTTTTTTAATTTTTGAATATTTTAAATAAAATTAAGTTTAAATCTAATTTAATTAATTTTTATATTATTATTTACATGTTAGACACGAAACGGCGTCGTTTTTGCATTTTCTCCGCCACATCAGCGTGCAAAACGACGCCGTTTTGGACCAAACTCGCCAGAAAATTACCACGTCAGCCATTTGGTCGGATTTTCACCGGAGTGGCACTTAAGTGTTCTATTTTACTCCGATATTGGCACTAAGTGTACCATTTCAAAGTTATGGCACTCCAGGTGTCCCAACCTCTAGTAGTATCTATGGCTCTTTGCAAATCAATGTTTCCAACATTACATATGTCTTACTAGACTTTTGGATCTTTAGCTTACAATATGCGAGCAAGATCAGGGTTTTTATTTGTTAGAAGCCCAACTAAAGAATTTTAGATGACCATGTCTATAGAATAAACTCATGAAGAGCAGGTCCATACATGCGAAATCAATTGGGCAGGGTTAACTAAATTACCATGTTAGATAGTCCAATTCAAAAGTTAGCTTATAGATGAAAATACCACTTGTATACTAATAGGGACGAATATATATATATATATATATATATATATTTTGGTGTGTGAAAAACACATGGACGACCATGTTGACACTAAAAGTAACCAAATATCTCGTGACTAAAAGTACAAAGTTCTTTGTGTCAACTATTCAACAATGAAACATGCTGACACTAAAAGTAAATATTTTTATTGCCATGATGCTCTAGCTAAGAAATTTCATGGCCCAAAGTATAGAGCATTTTTGGACTATTTCGTCAGTTTCAATCGTGCCACAAAGGACGACCAGTATCCATGTCAATAATTTCCAACCAAAATTAACTGGAAGGCCTACATTGGTAAATTGTCAAAAGATTTATCACTAAATTGACTAAACTAAAATATTTATGATTGAATTGACTTGGGCACAATAAAATTACGACTTTTTTGGTAATTTTCCTAGTTTTTCTAGGCCGCATTTCATTTGCCACGAAGTTCTGCATCACTGGAGTTACAATTATCTGTAGAATTTTCGTCACCAACGGAGAAAGCATTCTGTGCATTATTGATCCCAACTCTTATATAGATGTGGTATCACTAAGTCAATAATCTCCTTATAATTTCTTTGACAATCACCAAATCTTTAAAGTTACAATTTTAGAAGATATATGATTGGCTTGACATTGGTACGATACATTACTCATAAATGAGTTGTTGAAACACGCATAACTTCTTATATAAACTTGATCTCCAGCACCAAAATTTTAACAAATGAAGATACATTACAATATGATAATGCCAGTATGAACACTTAGAGAGGGGGGTGAATAGGTGTTCAAAAGAAATTTCGATAAATAAATGAGGAATAAAATAAATTTCGAACAAAGTTTGAGTAATGAATAGAGCCTGATAAACAAGCCATTAGACTTCTGGTGAATGTTCAGAATCAGATAAGAGATTGAACTAATTTTTGAAATACCTATAAGAATGCAATAGATTTAAATAAGAAGAGTTAACGGAAGAAAATATTACACATGAAATTTATAGTGATTCAGCTTAGTTCAAGCTTACATTCAATCTCACACATTGACAGCCTTTTGGCTGGGATTTACTATAGCATTATTAGAGAAGTGCAATTTATGAGTGCAAACACTTAGTGGAAGATCCCTTTTTCATTCACTAAGTCACTCTTTTTTTTGTGATTTTCTCTCTTGAATACAATTTATAAAGATTGCCGAAGATGAACAAGTAGTTGAAAAGATTTCAGACTTTGGAATTTCAATTTTCAAGTCCACACTTCAAATAGACTGAATGACCTTCTTAAATATTCATCCACGCCTCACTAGCCGTTGATATTTTTCGGAGGAATTTCTTTCAATCAATCCTTTGACAGAAGTGATTAAGAAGATCTTATAGCTGTTTGAAGATTGAGATGGGAAATCCATGATTCTAGTCGCCCATACAATCAATATATAAGTTTCCATAAGTAGAAGCTTCCCAAAAAGGAATTTGCCTTCAAGATTGATTTCATCAATTTGTGATTAATTCTATCAATAGAAAGAAAGTGAGATCCTTCTCCAGAGAGTTAGATGTTAATAAGTTTATTTTGAATCATTGTCACAAGATCAATAAATCTGAGTCTAATTTTATCCTCGTTCTGGACACGATTTCAGTCTAGATTGTGTCATAGTGGAAAATATTTTTGGAATGAATAGACTTTAGCAAAAGTCTTCGATATAACTTCAAAAGTATTTTAAAAAAATAATAAGAACTAGAAAATTTTGTCAACTTTAAAACTTGGTATGAGTTTTCTCAACAAAATCCAATCCATATTGACCAAAAAAAAAAAAGGCAGAAACTCCCATGAAATTTACCAACCTCGCCATCTATTAGTTTTGTCCATGATAATTACGAAATTGTAAGTACATGAACCGATCCCAACTTTATTTAACAAGGATCTTTCTTTTTCCCCAACAGTACACAACTTTATTGATAAGTAATGCTTTTATTGACTTTTTATGAGCTTGTGGGTTTTCGGTTTCCATCATGTGATCATCTGGATGTGGCCCGAGAAGTTAGCTAAATCCTTTTCAGATCCCAAGGAATAGTGGATCTAGCAATGAACCCAGAAAAATACTTGATTGTGAATGGGCTAGGGAAGGTAATGCCTACAAGCTCCAGCATTTTCAATCCCTGTCAGTTGAGATGGCGATTTTAGTTACACAAGACCGAAAGCCAATGTCGGATAGTCTTGTCGACCTAACAAGGTTTGCTTAGATTATGGTAGGTGATGATTATAAAAAAAACATGAATACCAATTATCTGTTTTTTAAATAGGAAAATTGTTCAAAAAGCCCTAGACCTACGACACTTTTGCCTTTTATTATTAAATCCTTCAATTTTGTTAATTGAATTCAAACATTTTTACTTTTTACTAAATGAGTCAATTCAACCACTTTAGGCTGGAATTTGTCGACGTGGATGCTAGTCGTCTTACGTGACATAGTTGGTGCTAATGTGGACAAAATTTATTATATTTAAATATTTTTTTGAATTTTTTTAATATTTTTTAATTTCTTTTTCTCTTCTTTTCTTTTCTTTTTTCCTCTCTCTTCTTCCTTTGTCAATTGCCCAGCCTCTAGTGACTAGCTAGAGGCTGTGACCGGTGAGGGTTGGCCTCACAAACCTCGCGGGTGTTGGGCAAGGCTTATCCTCACCCGATCTCGATGAGGGCAACCTTGCATGAGGCCGGCAAGGTCGCCCCTTGCTCGGAGGGCTGACCTCATCAATCGTAGCCTCTAGCCGATCGTTGGAGGTTGGGTAAGTGGCAAAGGAAGAAGAGAGAGGAAAAAAAGAAAGAAAAGAAAAGTAATTGATGGGTTAAATGATAAAGAGACTATAGGTAGCCTCACCCAATCCTGGCGAGGGCCACCTTGCGTGAGGCTAACGAGGTCAGCCCACGCCTGATGGGTTGACATTATCGATCGCAACCTCTGGCCAATTGTCAAAGGATAGGCAATCGGCAAAGGAAGAAGAGAAGGAAAAAAAGAAAAGAAAAAAATTCAATAAGTAATTGATGGTTTAGATGATAAAGAGATTGTAGCTAGTCCCTCGTTAGAGAGAGAGAGAGAGAGAGAGAGAGAGAGAGAGAGAGAGGAATTAGCGGGCAACGAACGTGATGACGAACGTAATGCGTTTAGGCCACCTCAAGTTGAAAAAGTCAATTACAACGTTGTGAAGAAGGTGGCAATAGAACACTATGTGCTCGAGGAAGAAAAATGGAGAAAAGGGGAAATGTCAGCTGAAATGATAATAATTAGTTTAAGGTGTGAATCTATCAGAGGGGTTCAATCCATAAAAAAATCAATATTGATGGCATCAACATTAATAAAATAATCGAGGTTGACATTAAAATATTTAAATGATAAATCACGCTTTCATCAAATAACTTAAGTTTTTAAAATAACTAGCAGCAATTCTACAAAATCTAACATGGTATCAAAGCTGGAGATCCTAAGTTTAAATTTTTTCAAATCCCATATGCCCCCTAATTAAGGGCGCGTTTGGTAACGTTTTTATTCCGGAGAACAATTTTTGACTATAAGAACACGCTTGGTAACTGCAAAAATTTCTACTCCCGAGAAAGAAATGCGTTTGGTAAAATTGTATAATTTTATTATTTCTTTTAGTTTTTTAATATTTTTATTATATTATCCTTTTTTTTTCTTCTTTCTTCTTTCTTTTTTCTTTTCTCTCATTCTTCCTCTTTGTGGTTGGTCGCCGGTGGCTAGCTGGACAAGGTCCGATGAGCTCGTTGGAGTCTCACCTAACCACTAGTAAGGCTCGGCCTCACCTAGATCTGGCGAGGCCGAGCCTCCTAGTGGCCCGGTGAGCAGCGCAAGGCTCGGCCTTGCCAGTGGCCTCGGTGGCCAGGCGAGCCTCGCCTGAGCTGGGTGAGCGTGAGGCGACCTTGCGTCGGCCAGCGAGGCCAAGCCTCGCCATGCTTGGCCTAGCACACAGAGGCTCGGGCCAACAAGCCTCACCATGGCGTGGTGTCTCCAAGGGCCAGCGACCCTTCAACAAGGTTACCGGCCCTCGTTTGGTTGGTTGCTGGCGCCGGCCATGGCCAAGGCCAGCAACTGGCCAAAAGAAAAAAGAAAAAGAAGAAAAGAGAAGAGAGAGAAAAATTGTTTATCCAAATTGTTCCTGGGAACAAGAAGCAACTTTTTTCTACTTCTTGTTTCTATTCCAAATCTGTTCATGGGAACAAAAATATAGATTTTATATTCCCAAAAACAAAAATTTTACCAAACATATTTTTGTTCTTTTTTTGTTCCCCGAAACAAAAGAACAAAAATTTCTGTTCCGAGGAACAGAAACATTTTTTACCAAACGGGCTTAAATTTCCACACTTAATTTAGGCAAAAGATCAAACCAAGCATGAGGGGGAGTGTTAGAATATTAAAATGATAAATCATGCTTTCATCCCCAATTAAATTTCTACACTTAGGTTAGGTAAAAGATCAAACTAAGCAAGAGGGGAAGTATTAGATTATTTGAATGATAAATTATACCTTCATTTAATAGCTTAAACTTTTAGAATAATTGATAATGATCCCACAAAATTGCACAATTAGAATCAAAATATCTATGATTTTCAGTAATATTTCACTAGATTAAGTCGAGGCCAACTAAATCCATTCATCTTCATGTGGCATCGCTACCAAGTGCCATTACAAAATGTCCCTAACCAATCTTTGATTCCTAAGATTTTGATATTCTATCAAACTCGATGAGTAAATTAACCCAATGTTCTCCTAACCTCAACCATCAATATTCTCAAGACGAAAGTTCGTGAAAATTCTAATCCGAGTGTTCGAAAGGTATGTTTGTCAGGAATTTTGAGACCACTATACATCTTTTCAGTGGTAAAGAGAGACATGAAGTGATCTTGAAAGAGATTGGCAATGATGTCAAGTTCAGATGGCTTACTACGAAAAGGTATTACTTCAATTTCTGTTGACCGAAGAAGAATGTAATAACCTTATCATCGGTGAAGATCATCCATAAATACAAGGCGGATGATATGCACTTCAATATGAACAATGGAAAAGGAACGGCGAAACAAGCACAACTCACGTTTTGATTACGCAAAAGCAAAAGATGAGAATCTAGGAGTTTCAAGGCATTGATAGGTTGTTTTTTACTTTTTTTTTTTTTTTTTTTTTGACAGAGAAAAGGGCAACTTATATTAATAATAGTAATTCATACATCCAGCTGCGAGAGCATCCGCACATAACAAGTTAAGGAGAGGAATAGGCGGATGAAAAGAGGATATGCGATGCGTAGGGTTTCTACTATGGGCTTTACAGGCCCAATCAGCAACCATGTTAGCCTCCCTAGGGCAAAAAACGAGCGAAATATTGGGGAAAAGTGAAAACAGAAAGACTGCCTCTGAGAAGAGAGCACGATCCGGCCATGGCGGCTGTGCTCGTCGATTCAGAACTTCTACTAGGGAGAGGTTATCTGATTCAAGAACAAGTGATGCGTATTGGAGCCCCTGATCAAGTATATGTCGAAGCGTTGATGATAGGGCCTGGATCTCCACCTGCAAAGCTGAGGAAGCTTCAACCCTTGCTGCAAAAAAGTCGGTAAGTCTACCTTCGTGATCTCTGCAAATACTTGCGATACTGCCTTGGTTATTGCCCTGGTGATGTGATCCGTCAATGTTAATCTTCAGTGTGCCCGGATCTGGGGGACGCCATAGATGACTCGTTTGACTGACGGAGGGCTTCTGATGTGCAGTGGAAGGCGAAGACAGACGATCCACTTGGGTATTCGTTAAAGCAGCTTCTGCAACAATGGACGGATTAGGAAATTTGCCTTGGAAGAGGAAGCCGTTCCGAGCCTTCCAAATCTGCCACAATACGTTTGCGATCAGTGCAAGACGAGGTAGGCGGTTCCCATTGCTGATCCTGGATACAATCCATGAGTCCAGTCTCTGAATAGTGGTAGGGTCGATGGATATGCCAATCTGAGAGTTCGACCATACCTTTTTAGTCCACTCACATAATAAAAATAAATGTTCTGAGGTTTCTGGAATATTTCTTTGACAGATTTGGCAGCACGGACTGTCAATGATGTGCCTTCGATGCAGATTGTGACGCGTTGCTATGGAGTCATGACAAATGGCCCAGAGGAACATACGGATTTTGGGGCTTGCTGGCATCTTCCACAGAGTTCGCCAAAACCAGGTAGGAGTTCTATATGAAGTAGAAGCACCATCTGTTAATCCACTGGTGTTAGTCTGAGTGATTGCACGGTATGCTGACTTTACAAGTATAATGCGTACCGTTTGTAGCTGTCCAAATGAGTGCATCCTTGGTAACAGTTGGTCGAATTTGAATGGCTGTGATTTCTTGAATTATTGGCAAGTCAAAGAAGCTGCGTATTAAATCTGTTTTCCATGAACCAGTAGCTTGATCAATAAGCTCAGCTACTAGGAGGGGTTCTGCTTGGGCCTTTGGTCCACCTAGAATACCCATGGATAGCCAACTATCTTCTCTGATATTGATGCATGTACCATCCCCGACTGACCAACGGATGTTTGGTAAGATAGCGGCACGTCCACTCAAGAGGCTCTGCCAGCCCCATGATGGGCGGGAACCTTTGACAGCTTTAAAAAAGGTGGATGAATGAAAATATAATCCTTTAAAGAACTTAGCCCATAATGAGGAGGGTTGATGAATAAGACGCCACACTTGCTTACCAAGCATGGCTTCATTGAAACTGATTAACTTCCTAAAGCCCAAGCCCCCTTCCTCTTTTTGGTGCTGTAGTTTGTCCCAACATTGCCAATGAATTCCTGCTTTGCTTGTGTCATTATTCCACCAAAACTTAGCCATACGCTGTTCTATAGTTTTACATAAAGACGGAGGAATCTTTAAAACAGACATGGCATATTGTGGAATAGATTGAATTACTGCTTTTAGCAAAATTTCCTTCCCTCCCTTAGAAATAAGCTTCTCCTTCCACCCTCTAATTTCAATTGAACTCTAGCCAAAATCCAAGAAAACATATCCCTCTTAGATCTGCCCCAATCAGTAGGTATCCCTAAGTATTTTCCGCATCGCTGTAAAATAGGAACTCTTAACTCACTGGCCAAATTCTCTTGAAGTGTCATAGGACAGGATGAACTAAAGAAAATTCCAGATTTGTTTCGGTTAATAGCTTGTCCAGTAGCCAAACAATACTGATTTAAGATGTTAGATAGATTCTGGCATTCCATCAAGGTGCCATCAAGGAAAAATACAGCATCATCAGCGAAGAACAAGTGAGATAAAGTGGGACACCATTGATTTAATTTGATACCTTTAAGCAATCCCGTATCAATAGCATTCCGAATGAGAAGTGATAGGAGGTTTGCAATGAGAATGAACAAATAGGGGGATAAAGGATCACCTTGCCGAAGCCCCCTAGAAGGATGAAAGCTCTGAAGATAATCCCCATTCATTTTAACACACAAGGTTGTAGTTGAGATGCACTGCATGATGAGCTGTACCCAATGAGACGCAAAGCCCAGACAAAGTAGATAATCATTAAGAAAATCCCATTCAATGCGGTCATAGGCCTTCTGCATATCAACTTTGAGCACAGCTTGAAAATGACGCTTTCTTTTCCTAGTTTTAAGCTGGTGAATCACTTCCTGAACCATAAGAACATTATCTTGTATCTGTCTTCCAGCAACAAACGCACTGTTCCTCGAAATTATAGCGCAAAGTAAAGGTTTTAACCTGTTAGCAAGTACTTTAGAGAAGATTTTGTAAACATAGTTGCACAAGCTAATAGGTCTATATTGATCTAAGCACTCGGGTTTGGGGTTTTAGGGATCAATGTTATTGCAGTTCGATTCAAGGCCACTTTGGTAAGGATCCGTAACTGAAAAATAATTGCACCGCCCGATAGATATCTTCCTTGATTACCTCCCAATGAGATTGATAGAACATACCAGTCAAACCATCAGGGCCTGGGGCTTTCGATGCACCTAATTGAAATGTGGCCTGTTTAACTTCTTCCATTGTTACCTTTGCTAGAAGCATGCTATTCATTTCTGTGGTAACCATTGGTTGACATTGTTGAAGAACTTGTTCATAACTTCTAGGGCCAGATTGTGTATAGAAGTGAAAAATACTCAGTGGTCATTTGTTGTAACTGGTCAGGGTCCCGAATCCACTGTTGATGATTATCGCGTAAGACTGAAATATGATTGCGTTGTCTTCTCTGAAGAGTAGTGGCATGAAAGAAGCGCGTATTACGGTCACCCCACCGTAACCAATTGATCCGAGAGCGCATTGCCCAATATTGTTCTTCCCGCTGCCATGCTTTGTGAAGTTCTATTTTTAAATGACGTTGCTGTTCTCGAGTTAGGGCTGTAGGATACTGATTAGTCAGCATTTCTAACTGGTGCTCCAACTGTGTTGCCTGTTGCCTGTTATGAGAAAACCTCTTTCGACTCCAAACGGACAAGTCAAGAGCAACTGCACGTAGTTTGACTGAGAGCGGGGAGTCCTGTCTTGAAATAGATTGCCAAGAATCTTGAATGACCCCGCGACAATCCGGATCCTGATTCCAGAAGACCTCAAAGGTAAAATGTCTTTTTCGTCGAACCATGCTAGGTTGAGTATTTAAAACAAGTGGACTATGGTCTGAACCGACTGCAGGGAGTGCAAGCACCTGAGCATTTGGGAACAAAACACGCCAGTCAGCATTACACACAGCTCTATCAAGGCGTTCCTGTACTAAAGCATCCCCCTCTCGATTGTTAGACCATGTAAAGGCGCAGCCATGAGAGGGAAGATCCAGTAAGCTGCAGTCATTTAGAAAATCTTGAAAGGAAGTCATGCGGTAAGAGTCTGCAGGTCGAATTCCCCTTTTCTCCCAGCGATGAAGAATGTCATTGAAATCACCAAGGCACACCCAAGGTAATGCATTAGATCTACTTAATTGTCTTAAAGACTGCCAAATATACTGACGATCGTTAAAAACTGCAGGAGCATGAAGACAAGTAATTCGCATTGACCTCCCTACCGAACTGTCTTTGCAGATGAAATCAAAAAGGTGTTGAGTAGAAGTAAAATCAGATAACTGGAAGTGGTCATTCCAAAAAAGAGCTAAGCCCCCCGCTAAGCCAACAGGGCTAAAAACTCGAAGATGCAAAAACCGTAAGGTACGTTTCAAGCGAAATAAAACTTCATCACTATTCTTCGTTTCCATCAAAAACAACATATCAGGCTTTTCTTTTGCCGTGAGGGCTTTTAAGGCTTGAACTGTCAGGGGATTGCCCAACCCCTGACAGTTCCAACTTATGATTTTCATCTATGCACAGGTGGCTGTTGTGGGCCAGCCACCGACGCCCTTATGTTGTCTTCAGTCGCCATAACAATTGGAGTGTCCATTAGGAGTGAGTCATCAAAAACTCCCAGATGCCCTGCTGGAATATCATATGGAGTATAACGACGAGGTTTCTTTGCTGGACCTATCTTAATACTCTGACGAGCACTCTTGTCTTTCTTTGCCAGGGGAGGGAAGGTCTGCATCTGCACTCCTTTAAGTTTTTCCTCCGCTGGAATTAAAGCAGTAGTAATATCATGATGCGTTGGGGTAGTAGAATTCAAAATTGCAGAGCTGCCCTTGGAGATAAAGGATTTTATCTGTTGCGCAGGAACCGATGCTTGGGGGGAGGTGGTGGTAAGAGAGGTAAAGGTTGAGCATTGGAGGGTGGTGTCTCAGGTACTGTTTCCTCCCTATCCTCTTCCCCAGATGAATTTCCATAATAAACTTTCCAATACGGGCTATATTGCTGAGCTTCAGCTTTTAACCAGGGACCATAAGGTGTTTTCTCGGAGTCTGTAAACATAGTTTCTTCAAAAGGTATAGACGGACAAGCATCAATGAAATGGCCTAATCGACCACAAGAGTAACAGTAGTGAGGTAATCTTTCGTACTTGAAATCCAGCCAAAGAGTTTGGTTATTATATTTAATGAGACGACCAACCTTCAATGGTTCAGATAAAGGCAGCTCAACACGTGCTCGACCAGCTCTCAAAGTTGAACCAGGTACAAAATCTGATTTTATTTGCAACACAGAACCAACTGTACTTACCGCCTTACGAATCAAATCATCTGTACAGCATTCAAGAGGCAGCCCAATGACCTTAACCCAGAACGCACAGGTGGAAAAATCATAACAGTGCAGAGGTGTGTTGGCTACCCAAGGTTTGAAGTTAATTAGATGTCCCGAAAATTGCCAAGGTCCAGTTTCTAGGATTCGTTGTTTTTCAGCTTGAGATCTGAATTTTGCTAGATAAATGCCGTCTTCTCGCTGTAGAATATCAACCTTCTCGGACTTCCATGCTCTTGTCAAGACCGATTTGAAAGCTTGGAAGTTAAAAGAGGGATTTGAAGGTATCTTACCGATTAACGTCAATTTGCATTCCTCGACTGCTGCAGGTGGGGGTTGGACATGCCATTCATCAATTTCTTTTTCTGAGCACAAACGTCCCAATTTGTGGCAGAGTGCTGCAATTCGAGATGTATCTATATCATCGTCAGTAGCCATGAGCATAGAGGGAGTGTCTCCCGATAAGATGAGTACAGCAACAAAGAAAAAGTGAACATGCAGATAGAGTGCTACAATTCGTGGAACCCAGGAAGAAAAAACCAGGATCGTCAAGCCATTGCGAGAGATGGTGAATTTCGTCGGAAGGAAGGTCGGATACAAAGGAAAAAAGGACATGCAAATGAAGAAAAACCCAGATGATGAAAGATCGAAGACACAGTAAGGAGAAGTTAAGTGGAAGAAAAGGTTAGGATATGAAAGGTGGGTAAGTTGCGGAGAGTGTGGTTCAGAAGAAGAAATTAGGGATTGGCATTCGCATTGCGATGCCTAGGTGATGAAGTAAACATGGTTATCGAAGGAGAAGAACTCTATCCAGTGATAGAGAGGAAAGAGAGGGAATTTCGTGATCTCTGATCAATAAAACTCTCTTGGGCCAGAATTAATTCAATCAAGCCACACAAATAGAGTTTGACATTTGCCTACACAGCCAAGAAATTCCTATCTACAGAGCTGCGACCTAAGCCTTTTGCTACGCCTTTTTCATCATAAGAGTGATGAAAACTCTGAAAAGGACCAATCACTTCAATAGTTATAAATCAAATGTGGAACTCATGACAAGCTCCTTATAGCACAAGTGAATTTGGAAAAATTGTCCACGGTCTCATAGGAATAGAATTGGCCAATCTCTTTATTGGTGGATAAGCCTGCATATTTTATATTCAATATATTCCCATATCAAGAAATATGATAAATGATAGGTTAGGAAGGAATTGCATAATCCACTAATGTACCGATGCACATCCTTTAATTATCATTTGACTTATATAGAAAATTGACGTGTCCAATCTCGGAATTTTCTATGTTTTACTTGATCAAATTGCGAATGTGGCAATTCAATGATTGATACATTTGATGTGCTGATTAAATGCAGCAAGCCATGGACTTAACCTTAGGGTTCGATATGCAGCTAAAAGCTGTAAATCGTTCATTTGTTATCTAGAAGGATTTCCAACACAAATCAAACTCCTTAGTCTCACGTGTATTATCAGATAGGTTCCTAAATAAAATAGACTTGGTAAAACAAAGAATGTAGAGAAATACTCTCTAAAAGCATTTAGCGACATATTTATGTGAGGAAATAGCATGTGGTGCTAATATTACTAATTAATGGCAAGAGAAAACTATGCATCTTTTTCAGCAAACTAAACGTAAAAATATTGGTATGATCTTATTGCAGAAACAAATACAGCTTTCTCTATTTGGGATTTAACAGTTTTTGGGCCATAATATTCTTCTAAAAGATGTAAAAGGTGTTCGGTATTGTGTGTTTGCATATTGATCGAATTAAGGAAAGCAGGGGAGACTGAGTTTTCAGAATTAGTGTACGCAACGAAATTTTTGTGAATTTCACTTATGTTCACATATAAACATTGCATTATTGGATTGGAGGATCAGTAGAGGTTAATAAGTGTATAATATGATATTAGTGAAGATTTAATTGGTGAAGGATTTGGTTTGTTTTGGAGACTAGTACTTCGGGAACTATGCGACCGTAGAAAAGGATAGGCTAGACTTTAAACTTTACAAATGTTTATTGGGCAGAGAGTAAATGGATCTTGCCTCAAATGAAAAGACTTGGGTGCATAGAGAGATGAAGGATTGTGAAAAAACAGGCAATGTATCGGGTGTACTCATTATTACTGCCTATACACTTGCATATTTGCATTTAATACACATTTCTATACTAGCAAATACTATAAATGGTAGATCTGGTCAGAATTTCTCAATCCAAAAACGGGGTTGAACATTAATTCATTGATGAATATTCAAATTCTATTGAAATTCGACTACCAATCTCAAAATTTCAAAATATTATTGTAGACATAGGCAATTCAATAATACTTGATATGGTGCGTTAGATGTACCAAATTATGCTTAAAAGCGCATGCTTAACCCAAGGGGTTCTGCAAGCAACTGAAAGCCATAAATGGTTCATCTTTGTCAAACTCACACTTCGACTTTATTACATAAGTACTAACTTATTGAATTAGATGCATTCACAATGATCAAACTCGTTGGTCTCACATCAATATTATTATGTGAGTTGATTTTCATATAAGATAACATAATGCGGGAAAAATAGACGGATGCTTGGTAACAATTTTTTTTTTTTTTTTTTTGAGCGATGAAACAATTATGGGAATATCACTCCTTACACCAAGCTCTTTAAGATTTTACATGTGATACTTGAAAGTCGAACTATTCACCCCAAAGAAGGCCTAAGTTATTTTCCTCTTAACTTTTCCATTGAAGATTTGCTTTGCAAATTGGAATTTCTTGGGACAACATAGAACCTTCGCAAAGTTCACTGCCTTCAAGGATAGTGATTCGGGAGGAGAATGGGCCATGAACGTGGTAAGGGGCTATGGTGGAGTGTCGCCAACCACATTGCCCTCCATTAGACTTTGAAACTTATTTTCCTCTCAATAGTGTGCTTAGGCAATCTCATAACACTAAATCTGCCCAGAGTGAGACACACAATCTGCAATTAGTAATGGAAAGTTACAACAATTATCCAAATCAAAATTAGGAACGATATTTAATCGGATTAAGACAAGAATAATTAAGCTAAAAACATGTTACTCTTGGACATCCATACCCTTAGAAGACAAAGTCGAAAAGCTTATTCCAATAAATTACTAATCCAACTTTTCAGGGTTAGAGCGCATGATGATGCATCTCCTGCTGAATTTGGATGTGCTTTTCATGTGTGGATCATAATCTTTAAAGAAATAAATGATAACAATTTAGATGCATCAATAGGTTTTTGGACAAAAGGACTGTAGACGTCAACAGATTGACTTCCCCATTGGTTTGTAGAGATGGTCGTATATGAGGGAAGTGGTAAGATTATGGCTCAAGTAGAATAAGATATTGAAGCTTGAAGTATCAAAGGATCATAGCTGTATAAATAGGAAAATATTTGGTCATTCTCATTATTGGTGGATACACCTGCATATTTTGCATACAATACATTCTCGTATTGAGAATGTGATAAATTGTAGGTTAGGTAGGAATTGTATAATCCACTAGTGAAATATTTTTCTGGTAGATCACTGATCTGATACTTATGTACATGTAACGTGGATTATGTGAGACATGGTTATGTGATGCATGTCAAAAGAGGTTTTCAAATCAGATTAAAAAAAGGTTTTCAAAGATGAGGCATCACAAAGGTCTTGCTTTGAAGCACGTGAAGGACTAGAAAGAAAGAAGAAACTCACTCAGCTAAGGCATGGCACGGCGAGATACGAAAGGCTCTATAAATAGGTAAACACTTAGTCATGCTCATTACTATTGTGGATAGACTCGCACAATTTGCATTTAACGCGTTCCCATAGTAAGAAATATTATCAATGGCAAGGTTTGTTAGAATGGATTTTTTCTAGGAACGCGACCAAATACACCCCGTCCATGATTACTTAATTATTTAAGAAATGAAAAATCTAGACTGGTAGATTTTGGATGATTTTGATGAATGGAAATGTCAATGACAATATCACAATAGTGAAAGTACCTATTACTTGTTCCTAATTAAACTATTTACTAATGAAAGTTATAAATTAAAGTAGCTGCACTTACCATTGATAGAAAAGATCTCCAACAACAGTAAAACTAGTTCATCTAGCATACATTTTGTTCGACATGTCTCTGGACGAGAGAATTAACATTGTCTGAGCAAGTAAACAAGCAAATGCAAAGAAATATTATTGTCTATATAATTAACCATTAGGTAAATAAGAGCGTTTGACATGTAAATTATATTTTCCATATATCAACGATTGTTTTTTAAAGAAATTATGCAACTCTTATATGAATTAATACACCATTTTACCCAAAAAAAAAATATTATTCTTAACAAGAAGACGTAGCTATGTCAATTAACTTTGAGATGCATTAGTTTATAAAAATTGATTTCAAACATTTTATCTCATGGCGATTGAATCCATACATAAAATAAAGGTACTTTAAAGAAGATTGAAAACACCTTATACAACGACCACTAGGGATGATAGAGTTGGATTTAGATTGTGATTGCAACTTCGGGTAGATGATCCTAAAGATCGATCTACATGT
This sequence comes from Eucalyptus grandis, assembly GCF_016545825.1. NCBI lineage: Eukaryota > Viridiplantae > Streptophyta > Magnoliopsida > Myrtales > Myrtaceae > Eucalyptus > Eucalyptus grandis. Next base: position 21,749,738 of record NC_052616.1, read on the forward strand.
TAGTGTAACGGGTGATTTTGACATCCGAATTTTGCCCGCGATTTGATCATACACTTTTAAAAGTGTAATAGGCCATTGTCCAAGTTTCAATTTGCATAGATCATCCTTACATTTTGCAACGATTAGGAGCCGAATTCGTCATCGGTGAATTCGACCCTTAATAAAATATGTCGTCGTTTCATCATGTTGTGTTCATTTTCTCCACCAGACCTCTTCTGCAATTTTTAACTAGAGACATCTTTGCCTCAAGACCTCGGGCCTTGCAACCAGAATTTCGGCCGACGTAGGCCCAAAAGCCAACCACCGCCACCAACCCGATCTGACTCGTTGCAATAAAACCCAATCGGACTTTTCGGCTCAATCCAAGCCCGCTAAGCCTTGGCCCATCAAACTTCCTAACTTAATGTAGGACTAAGATAGTACGAAAAGGAGGGCCAAGGCCGACTCGGGCCCGGAGAACCAGGCCCGGCCCGGCGCCACTCTCCTTCCTCTTTCCCTCCATTCTCTAGCCAAATATGCGCATGGGAGACGAAACATGCATGGGTCATCTCTTCTCTCTATTCTTTAAGGAATCCACTGGCTCTCTTATTCCCTCTCTAACCGAGACAAAAGCACTTGAGTTCTCCCCACTTTTGGCCGTCTCTTCATCCTTGCCATGACCATTCTTCATCTCATTTTTGCTCTCGAACGCACAAACTCCATCATCTCCACTCCACCTTCACCTTCCGGTCCGATCATCTCTCCCCCTCGTCTCCTCATTCTCAGTTCCATCACTGCCATCCTAGGCAACTCTCTCTTGGCTCTCATCCTCACCCACGCCCACTTTCAACTCTCGACCCTCTCCCTACTCCCAAGGCCAAGAGTTCTCCTCGATTCCTCCACCGTCGCTTTGTCTCGTCCTCACTTAAGGTAGGAAGCCCCTCTTATTTATGCATAGTTCCCCAAGGATACCATGATAAGATCGAAAAAGTCGAGGTACAGTTGCTCGCCTCACGCTTGCTGGTGAAACGAGCCATACACTGGTTATGACATTTCATCATCATAGTATGTTAACGCAGTGTTATAGTGAGGTTTCGCTTGCACCATGTTATCCATGAAATTACACATATTTGTTTAGCATGTAGTGGGTTAATTTGAAGTGCTCGTTGTTTTTAGCTTAGTACAAGTTTCAAGTTCAAAATCGCATGTTTTTAGCTCGTTGTTTTACCGTTGTCTACTTGTGGTTAATCGACGTGCTTCTTGTTATTTTAACGTATAATCATGCTCTTTTTTTAATAGAGAACACAAAAAACTGTTAAACGAAAAAGCACAACAAAATGATTATGTGCTTTCGTGATAAGTTGGAATTTTAGTGATAAATAACATTTTTTGAATAATTAAGGTCATAATTATGTATATGTTATTTTAATTCAAGACATGATGCATTCGGCATATTTTGTTGGCATATTACTTTAGGACAGCATGCTTTTTTTTTTTTTCATATTGCATGAATATCAGTTGGTCTTATTTAGGGAGCATGCATTATTTGGTGGGAGACATATGCATGTTAGTTGAAGGTATAGGTCAACTGTGTATTAATGATCAGTGAAGAGATCTATTGGAGGATGATTTTAGATGGGACCACGTATCGTATTAGCAAAAATATTATAGGAGAAACCAGGAAGCGTGAATATCTTTCAATCAAGAATAAGAAAAATCCCTCTTATTTGTGTGTAGTTTGCTAAGGATACCGTGATAAAATCGAAAAAGTCAAGGTACAATAGCTCACCTAGCGCTCGCTGGCGAAATTAACCCTACACTGGTTATGGCATTTCATCTTCATAGCATGTTGACGCGGCATTATAGTTAGGTTTTGTATTACGTTATCCATGAAGTAACCCATATATGTTTAGCATGTAGTTAGGCTGATTGGGAGCACTCGTTCGTGTTGGTAATGTCTACATCATATTAGGCCTTAGGATTGCACTGGGCCTTTTCGGCGACCATACCTTCGAGCCGAAAGCGAGCACCAAGAGCTCGCTGTGCAGCGCGTTATGGGTACTGGACAGCGGAGTCCGCAACCTGTTCCGATCCATTTGAGGGTCCTGGGGGTCGTCGTTGATTCCTTGTCATGTCATCCATGGCTTTTTCGGGTGCAATTGGGCCCACTAAGAGCCCAAATGAGTCCTCGAAGCCCGCTGTCCAGCCGCTTTATTGCGCTGAACAATGGGCCTAGAGTCCTTTTGTGGCTCAGATAATGGTTCTAGTAGTCCCGAGACGTCCCTTTAAGCTTAGAGTCGGTTTGATTTGCAAAACATATCACATTTCCGAAAAAAATTTTCTAGGAAGTCATTTTTCAAAAAAATGACTATATTTTCGGTATTCATTTGAAGCTTGAAATTTGAGTGGATAATGTTTTCATTGTTCATTATCTAATTTGATTTTTTTGGGAAAATGACCAAAAAAATTAATTTTAATATTTTTTATTGACCAAAAAACTTAATTTTAATTTTGTATAGATTTTTTTATAAAAATTGAATTTTTAATTATTTTTATTTTAAAAAATCGAATTTTTATTTTTTTCTTTCTTTTTCCTTTTTCTTTGTCCCTCCCTCCTTCTTCCTCCTCCTTCCTCCGCTATTGTGTACCTCGATGTGGCCAGTTGCCCAACGGTTGACCAAGACGCAATCACTAGATCCGACAACCTCAAGGCTTGGTCAAAGCTCATCGAGCAAAGGACACAACTCACCTGGATCAGCTGAGCCTCGAGCTCACCGGCCTCGGCAAAGCTCAGCTCACTTGGATTAGGTTAGCCGTGAACTTGCAAACCCAATCCAAGTGACCCAAGCTCCGCCGAGGCCGATGAGCTCGCGGCTCTCTAGATCCACCGAGTTCGAGCCTTGCCCTCAACTTAAAAAGAAAAAGAAAAGAAAACATAAAAATAAATGGGAAAAGGGAAAATAAAAGAAAATAAAAAATAATTCAAATTTAAAAAAAAAAAAAAAATGAGCAAAAGGAAGTGAGGGCTTATAAGGGTGTGAAATAAAAGAGATCAAATGAGAAAAATATCTTATACTTTTCAAAAGTAGAAAATATTTTCCCCTAGTTTAGAAGATTTTTTTTTTCCATCATGGAAACTGTTTTCCCAAAGCAATTCATTTTTTGTGAAACAAATGCCAGAAAATTCGGAAAATATTTGCTCGGAAGTTATTTTCTGTAAACAAATAGAGCCTTAGTATAAGTTTCAAGTTCAAATTCGAATATTTTGGGTAATATTATGATAGAATTTGTGTCGTTGAATGAAGAGCATCCATATATACGATTTGGATTATATGCACAACAACATCAACAATGGAAAAGGAACGGCAGAAATAAACCCAGCTCACATTTGAACTCTGCGAAAGCAGGAGATGAGAATCTGGGAGTTGTTGGCAAAAGGAAGTAAATTAGGATGAACATCACATTAGGAACTCAGCTGCAGATGTATTTCTAGCTGAATCTTACCATGATTAATATTTGGTTCACAAGTTCGATTCCTGCTTCCTAGCAACAGAAATCGATTGAATGCATAATATTTTACTCCTAAACAATTAGGGCCAAAAGTAGTTCTGAAAGATATCAACTGCATTTACCAACCATGTTCACCAATTTGTTAATTTTTTTTTCCCTTCCATGAAACAAAACTTCAGTGAAATAACAATTCTTCAGAGGAGAATGACCGGACCAAAGTTATAGAATGGCTATAATATTTCTCATGGACCTGAGTTTATCAGTATGTACCTGAGCAAAGGCGCATGTGCATGTGCATGTCAGTGTGCACACATGTTTGCATGCCTTAGAACATAAATCATCCATTCACAATAATTCACCTGAAAATTTACAGATAAGCAATGCGGTTGATATTTAAAATAAATTAAATTACAATAGTTCAAATACTCTCAAGGAAAGAAAGATAAGACACATGCTTGAAATAATCGAATAGGGACCTTCCTAAGTGACTATTGAAGATATTACTAATCCTTGGATGTTGCCGTTGATGCTGAAACGTCTCATCGTCATATCTAAATTTCTACCACGCTAATGTAATATACAGAATCATTGAAGACCTGAAGTCTAATAACCTGGACAAGGAGAAAAATAGGAAATAGCTAAAGACAATATGCTTACCAGTAGGTCAAAGGCAAGGATGAAGTTGTTGCTTTTAAGACTACGAGAGATGAAACAAATTTAAATTTGTCAAACGAGGCCAAAGAATAGAGAACTAGCATCCATTGAGAACATTACCTGAGAGCTTTGATACTGCAAGATTGCCATCAAAAGGTGAGATATGCAGGTGCCCGACAGCCTTGATACTGGAAGGGTGTATGATATCTTCGGTTTCGTGGGGAAAAGAAATATCAAGCTCATCTGCACATTTACTCATAAAAAAATGAAGTACGTATTTATGCTAAACAAACCCACTACTCATGCCAAAGTCCAGGAATGTCACCTTCGTGAGCGCATCCCTTATCCCTGTACTGGAGAGCCTTTGTGCAATAACCAACATTTGACTCGAACACATATATCAAATAGACATGCACCCTTCACTTGCAGCTCGGTCTGTAAAATACCAATGTGAAGGATAATATCCCATACAAAACCATAACTTTTGGAGAAGTGAATATATCATGTGTTAAAGAGTTTCGTGCATATACAGCTCCACAAGGCATTGCATTGCCAGTCTCAAACCACAAAAACTTGTCTAATGAGTAGTAACAAGACAGAAAACCACCACAGCCACCATTAGCCATATCAGCAATTTCAGAGCGACTAATGAAAGGACTCAATAGCACTTATCATTTAATTCTTGGTTGAGTCTAGTTTAGTTCCCTTGACTTGTACCCCTTTTTTCAATTTCATCATCCTCTTTCTCTTGCAATCGATTCCTCCAACTTGCTTGATTTCTGAATTTGATGCTTTTGTGACCTACCACTACCCGCTTCTTTAAATGTTGAGTGACCGTGCTAATTGGACTCACTTAGATGATGTGACCGAACACATGAATTATAAAGTGAAGTCTAATTTTTCCGCTTCTCTCTTTCTCTTTTTCAAATCAGCTCTTAATATGGAAGATTGCCATATTGCAATTAAAACATTTCAAAGAAACAAGTAACAGTAGGTGACAGAAGGATCAAATTGCAACTAAATATATCAAGTAAGTTAAGATACTCAATCTAAAGAAAAGTTCGAAAGACAATCAAAATTTCATTGACCCCATAATATGAGTTACGAATGAAGAATTTGCCATCCAACAAAGTCTTTCAAAGTATTAGAAAAAAAAATGTACGGATTTGATAGCTGACAAAAGCTCAATTCCAACACAACCAAGTGCAAACAATTCAGCTATCCATGATTTGACTTGATCTTATCAATTTTCAAATCTAGTAGTGGTATGTTCTCTTTTTAGATAAAAAAAAAAAAATTCAACTATAAGGCACTAAGGGGGTGCGAACCCATGTGCAAAAAGAGCTCAAAAACTTAAAAGCCATATACAAACAACTCTCAAAACCATCAAGGAGTTCAAATACAAGATGATTATAGACTATGTCGAACAAGGCAGCTACATCCATGCACAAGTCTCCACTACACCAAATGCATATAATTTCAAGCCAATTTTCAATGTAAATAGAAATGAAAGATTGTTCTCCATTAGATCTCTCTTGTTCTACTCCATTAAAATCAAACGTCTCGAGTTTAAGCTGTGTACGAGCCCCATCCCTCCAGTAGTGTAGCCATTGAACAATCCTCCTTTTTTTTTTCTTTTTTTTTTTTGTAGAAAGCATCCTTATTTTGCAAGGATCCTCTTTATTTTATAGAATAGTCCTCCTTGTTAGGGACCTATTGGATATAGTAAATCCTCTCCCTATATTGCCAAAGGTCATCTTTAGGAAATGAAAAAAAAAAATGCCAAAAAAAAAATATTACTTAATTTCATATAACATTATCCACTTTTTCTTTTTTTTTTTTTTTTTTAAGCCAAGCAAGTAAATTTCAATTATAAAGTCCATTACACTTATTATTTCTCGTCATTCTTATCTCATAATTATATATATATATATATATATATATTAAGAAAATACATTAAAAAAAGAGAAGAAAATAAGGCACATAATTTTTATTTATTTTTTAAAATTTTATGTATATGGTTATGATTTACATGACAAATATAGGAGCGATGAGCAAAACAATAATAGTATTTTTACAGGCAAGTTGAGATCCTAACAAGAATCCTCAAACAGTTTGCTCTTTGGGTCAGCGATAGTGGGGTGGACCTTTGACTAGAGTGATTACCATTGTGTGATTGTTTTGGCTCATGGGCTTCGCCCGCAACCACATGGTCCTCCTGTTGGGCTACTTATTAGCCAACGTCGGCATTAGCCACCTCTCAAGATCACCCCTGTTACATCGTTGAAATCTATTCAAACATAGCAAACTCATCTCCTTTGGTGGGGTGTTCACTTATTTTCTTTTCTTTTATTTTCCTAATTTCGTAGCATCATTTTCCTTCTTTTAAAAAAAAAAAATTTCATCAATTTGTCTTTTTCATGTTGAATGTGTAATTCTTCATATTGTAAATAAGAAAAAAAATCAACATTCAACATGAAAAAGACAAAAATTGATGACAAATGAAAAAAAAAATTGCTACAAAATTAGTAAAAAAAATGAATAGTACAGTGAAGGAGGTGAGTTTGCCAAGATAGAATGCGGGCGAGACCTCGACGACATAGATATAAGTGATCATGAGGGATAGCGAACACCGATGTTGGTGAATAAGCTGCCCAAGGACCACATAGTTGTGGGCAAAGCCCAAGAACAGGCGCCACGCAAAAAAGATGGCCCTCGCCAACAAGATCACGTAATGACAGTCGATCTAGTCGGAGGTCCGACCCGCCATCACTAATCCAAGGAGCAAAAACAAGTTGAGATTCACACCGGGATTTCAACCCGCATATAAAATATCCTCATATCTTTTATATGTATTAATGTTCCACTCATCACTCCTATATCTACCGAAGTTTGAAAAAAAAAATCTTGTTTATTATCAAAGTGCTCCCACGCGTATCATGTACAGGAACTTAAAAATGAAAAACATTAGGTGCCATATTTTCCTCCCTTTTCATTTGAGTTAACTATCTTAATATGTGTGATTATAATATAAGGATAATGAGAAATATTAAGTGCAATGGACTTTATATTGAAAATTAACTTGTTTGTCTTAAAAGAAAAACAAAAAGAAAGGAAAAAGCAAATAATGTTAATTGAAATTAAATTATTCTTTTTTAGCATTTTTTAGCCCATGACACCCCCATGTTAAGACGTACTTGTTCAGAGTCATGTTTTGCATAGCTACTTTTTGACTTGAATTTGGAGTGATCGGTTGCTCTGCATCAACCGGTGTTCTCAACCTTTTAAAAGGATGAATGGAGGATTGTTGAATAGTTGAAAATAAATAAGGTCCCTACGAATAAGGAGGATTATTCTATAGAATAAAGAGGGTCCTACAAAATAATGAGGATTGGTCAATGGCTTTCTATTTATTTTCCTATTACTTCTGAACAAAGTCTGAATAATTATTTTCCATTTTCATTACATTTTTTATTCATTTTTATTATATTTATTATATATTACTATCTACCATTTTTTTATTAGAGATGGGCTCGGTCCGAATATGGACTGTACTGGACTTCGCAAGTCTGGGCCATGGACATAAATGGGCTTATTATATCCAACCCCTTTCAATCCTAACCTCACCAAGCTCAATCTTGCATTTAACCATACTAAGCCCATTGTTTATTATAATCGCACCAAGCCCATTTTCCACTATAATCACACTATGAGCACACTAGGTCCATTTTCAATTATAACAAGCTCATTTTCTATTATCTCTTTTGTCTCTTTTTGTTATTTTTTATATATATATCTTTTTCTTACCTTTTTGTTATTCACAGGTCGAACAAACTTACTCAAGATCAACTTTCAAGCCTCTATCTGCTTAGCCAGAAGCATCCGTACATCATCGCCCACTACCTTTGGCCGCCACTGGACTGCCTCTAGTGGCCACCCTTCTCAACTACCAGTCATTCAATACTGACAGGCATAGCCACAGCATGACTGAAACAAACAAATGGAAAGGAAAGCGACGACCAAACCGGTGCCAATGAGTTTAAAGGTGAACACTGATGCTGTCGTTTTCGAGTCCGGCGACCACCATTGAATGCAGCAGGAAGACACGCCAACATAGGGTGGAAACAAAACAAAAAAGATAGAGTCAGATTCAAACTCGGCAACAACGAAATTTGACTGAAATCGTGCTCATAAATCAATGTGCACTCAAAATAATCCAACAATCAGAGACAAATCTATGCAAATTCAGTTTTTAGAATTTATTGTCGAACATATGCGGTGCAATTTGATTGAGGAGCAGAACTTTGACTTCAGATTCCAACGTTCAAGTTAAACCAACAACAGATGCTGGCAAATCAGAGAAACAATCTCAAATAGATCGTGTCAAAGATCGTGTCAATGGAGGATTCGACATCTGAGCTGCGGTGAGGCTAGAGGATCGAGATTGGCACCTGCAAGAGAACTTGAAACTGGATCTCGGTGCGCCACCGGATCCCGATATCGGGAACAAGGGTACACACGGCTTTGGAGCGGCAAGAAACGGCAGCGAAGGTGGCTGAAGGCGTCGGAAGGGCGATGGGGGAAGTGCTCTCTGTAGTGATGGCACTGAGTTTAAATTGGCAGAGGAGGCAGCCAGGAAAAACCGACTCAAACTCTTTCAGTAACCGTAATTGATAAGAGAGGTGAAAGAAGACGCGTAATCGAATCGCTTTTCTAGAAAAAAAATCTCCGATTCTCTCTCACTCTCTCAGTTTGACCTATGACCATTATTAGAGTAAGCTACAGGAGAGAGAAAAAGAAAGAGATAACAGACGAATTCTGTTATAGATTGCGCATGTGACGAAGAAAAGAAATATCCAAAATATTGATGACTCCTCCTTTCATTAGAGTACTAACAGGGGCAGCAGAGAGAGGAGACTTGCATGATCCACTTAAGCAAACAGCCATTGGTGGCCAATTGATTGTGCATAGTAACCCAAGCAAGAAATTTCTTAATCCAATATTGGTTAAGATTTCTTAATCCAATGTTCATCTCACCTAACATTGAGTGTCTATTGGTTAAGTTTCCCTAATCTTGACATCTCAATATGAATCCGAATGTCTCGAGTGTTATTGTTAACCATTTCATTTTGGATATGGATGTTTTTCCCCACCTCTTTTTTTATACCTTAGTTTGGATCTAGGTATTTTGAGTCATCTTAGTCCAATGGTTATCTCACCTAACATTGAGCGTTCGTTGGTTAAATTCATTCGGTTGCCTCTCTCTGGATCCAGGCAATTTGATGAAGAATGTTACTTTAGAAAAATTAGACTCTTCAAGGAATCTGAATGAAAACTGGAGACCTGTTGAGCAAATGAAGTTTGATCCCACACCTTAAGATGATTTATAGCACTAGCTGGCAAGTAAATACAAGTCCACTCTCCTTTTCTACATTATAATTTTAGGAAAACTTGTTATATGATTTAATTATTTCATTTGATTTTGGACAAGTGGATGGATTTGCATAGATGGCTTTGGACTAATTAAACTAAGCCTGGAAGAGAATGAAAATTGGTCAAGCCCAAGGTCTTCTTTATATGACCAAAATTGCGTGTGCCTTGCACATGAGGTGCTCAAGTTAGGAAAGATCGAAAAATCATATTATGAGAATATATGATTCACCGTTGGGGCACATATAAGATTCAAATCAATCAAGATTATCTCAAAGAAAAGAAAATAAGATTCAAATCAATCAAGATTATCTCAAAGAATGGGAAGACGCGTGAATGGAGCGAAATAAAAGGCGAGTGGGCCGAGGCAAGAATTGGTCAACTTAAAAAGAAGATATTTGGAGAAAGAATATATATAGTCAATCTAAAGGGAGTCGGTGAAAAAGCAAGTATTAGAAGCGAAGAAGCCGGAGGGGGAGGAATCTGAGAATCTTAAAGCACACAATAGAGAGAAACACACGTGAGGGAGAGGAGAGAGACAGAAGGGTCCTATCTTGGCGGCCCCCCTGTCGCGCGAGTCCTCTGCCCCGTTGCCGCCGTGCCGCTGCTGCTCCCTTCGCGGTGGTTGCTACTGCTGTCCACGGAGCCGCCCCGTGTCGCCCAATGATCGAGGCTGCTGCTGCTGCTTCAATCTGAACCGCGCGTCGATGTACTTGCTCGCTATTGCATCACTGCTGTTCGCCGCCATGTCTTCGCTGTTTTTCGTTGCTGTTCTCTCCCACGACATTGTCCAGTCCGGTCACCATCAACACTAACGAGACATCCGAGAGCCGTGAGTTCCAGCACCTGCTCGGAGAGGGAAGTGAAAAGAAATAATATGTAGAGAGGGTCAAGTGGTGAAAATCTTGTGAAGGAGACTCTGATCACCGCTTGAAAATAAGGGTCTTTGTGAGATCAAGAGGTGGCCTTGAGAAGGAATAGCAATCCCAGTTCCAACGAAACAAACCGAGCCAAGCTGTGACTCGTTGCACTTTTGGTCGTGGTCTAATCCCGACGTCCAGCTCCAATTTGCGAGCCCGACGCTGTTTGCTCTTGCTTTAGTTTTGCAGAGGGTGTTGTCGTTGCCAAATCCTCACCGAAGCGAGGAAGTCGCACCGAGAGGCCAGCACCATCACTGCACGAGTCTCTTGCCGTGCGACCTCCCCGACATGAGCTGGCCACAGCGAGCTCACGCCCGAATCAATTTGATCCGACGTTTCTGTTTTGTAGGTCCTTGACAACCATATCGCCGTCGCCCGTTGCCACTAGCCGCCGCCCGTCACCACTAGCCGCCGCTTGCCGTTCAATGTTGAGGAGCAATCAGAAAAGTATCTCATGCAATTGGCAATGATCATTATTAATCAATAATATATTTCAAACATATATCTTGGGTAAGAGAATAATTTTTTTTTATCATCCTGCCTTGTAAATTTCTACTCGATTTTATGAAGATTTTAGATGATTGCCTATGAATTATATATATTCCTAATATCTCTTGTCATAGATATAAGGCATTGAAATTTTTTACTTGATTTGGTGAGTGATAGAAATATCTACTTTATTTTTGTGAAATGCATCAATAATATATTTTTGAGATTTACGCTCAAGGAAATCCCTTTGATCTTGAAAGATATTATTGCATATTCATAAATACTCTTACCATATTCTTAGAAGATATCTTATATCTAGCAAGTTTGATCCGCAAATCGGAGAAATGTATTAAGTGATATTTTTGCAAGGATTGTTATCTATTATACAATAATTTGCAAGTGGCAAAAGAATCATCCATATGGATTTTGGAAAGCTCGATTAAAAAATTGTGGAAATTTTTACTATTTTCTGGAGGTTCAAAAATTATCTTCCTTGTGCAAAGTTCTCGCAAATTATTGAGCAAGTCACTAATGTGTTGTACAAAAGGTTGAGTAGCTCTAAATTTAAATAATTGATAATCTTATATATGCTATTCGATTTATTTATTTGAAGAAAGTGCATTATATATTACATGGATATTATTATAGCTTATTTGTGCAAAAAGTTCATTAAGTTAATGCAAGTGAATTCGAAACAAGCTTGATAGAAGAAAATAAATTTCTGCCTTAGATTTCAAAAAGCAAATGATCGTTGCGGATATTGTTGCTACAAAGGAAATAATGAAAAAAATATTATGTTCAACATGCATAAGCCGCAATTAGTAATTCTTGCAGATATTGTCTTGATGAGGAGAAAGTGAATTCGAAAGAAATGAAAAGAATCATGATCACCTCAAAAAGGCAACAAATTGAGAACGAGCGTTGATCAATTATGGAAAAATATTTTTGAATTGATCGTAATCTTGATTATTATGAAAAGAAGAAAAATGTACATGTGTTAGAACTTGTTAAGTTCTAAAAAATTTGGTTAGTGCATTTTTTATTACATTTTGTCATTTACAAATCTCTTATTTACATTGTCATTTTATTATGACAAAAAGGGTAAGTGAATTTTATAATGCATCTATGATTTTTATAGGATATTTGCTGATATATATGATTGAAGTGAGCTATATTACATATCTTTGATATTTGATTTACTTTGTAAAAGCTGATTTTTGAAAATTGTGTTTCATGCAAAATATATTTGTTATCTCTTTATATTCTCTACATGATACCATTTTCACTGTTATCACTTTTTGATTATGACAAAAAGGGGGAGAGAATATAAATATGCATATGTGTTGATATTAGTTATTAAGCTACAATTATCTTTCCATATATAATTATGCTCAATCTATTTGCTATCTTTTGCTATATGTTGATTTGAATTACATTATTCTTTAAGATTGCCCTAATTTAATAATATTGTTAAAAGTGTGATTACACATTTGCATATTTAGAGATTATTTTGTCATTATCAAAAATGGGAAAATTGTTAGGGAAATCCTTTATAATGTTTTGAAGATGAAAAAATAAATCAAAGGCCACTAACGTGTTTATTGGTTGAGTAATAAACTATGCATATGATCGAATGTGTAAATAATATTATCAAGATTTATACTTGAAAGAATTAGAAGATAGATTCTGTGCTGAAGCTGAATTTATTCAGACCGTATCCAGACCTTAAAGCTATATATGTTCAGAAGCAGAATATGTTCAGACATACATCTAGATTGTAAAGTCTATTTCATATGGAAAACACTTAGACTTTACTTTAGACAGAACACTCTCAGATTTTACATACAAACTAGACACAAGTCCAGAACGTGACAAGATCTAGAATGAGACATAAGTTCTGAACATAGTAGATTTAGAACAAAGCATGTTTAGAACAAGACAACTCGACAGAACATAATACAAACCCCAAACATATGACGGCTAGTAATCTGATTTGGATTCTACATCAATATGGATTTGATTAACTCAATCTAATTGATTTACAATTTGATCATGAAGATAAGAACTTTTAAATGGAGAAACTCTACTTATGGAAACCAAGATGCTGTTTGTATGGACAATCGGAATCAACTTGGGATTCTGCTTCTGTCACTTAACGGCTACTAAATCTTCTAGATATAGATCTGTTCAATGGGTAGATTGGAAGAAGATCCTCTTGATACTGTCCAATAGCTAGTTGCTAGTTTGGAAGTGGATGAGTATTCAAGGAGACCAAGGACCGATGAGCAAGTAAGAGACATGGCGTAGTATCTATAATTCCAAAATGTGAGCGAACTTTGATCATATACTTGTCTTTCGTAATCTTAAACATTTGTGATCGTGAGAGAAATACCAAAATAGTGACTTAGTGAGATAGTATGATTTACCATTAAGTGTTTGTACTCAAAGTTGTAATCTCTTATTAATCATATAGTGGAATCCAACTAGGAGGCTGTTAGTGTGGGAGAGTGGACGTAGGCTTGATCTAAGCCAAACCACTATAAATTTAGTGTGGATCATTCTTTTCCCTTAACTCTCCTTATTTAAGTTTGTTGCATACTGTTCCATCACATAACAGATTTTGAACATCTACCAGAAGTCTGGTAGCTCGTTTGTTAGACTCTAATCCTTATTTAGACTTTGCTCGTAACTTATTTTATTCTGCATTTATTTGTTAAGATTTCTTTTGAACACCTATTCATCTTCTTCTAGGTGTTCGTACTAGCATCATGCTGACACCAAAAGTAATATTTTTCTTTCCATGAAGCTCTAGATATAAAAATTTTGTGGTCTATTGGACTATTTCATCAGTTCCGACTGTGCTACCAAGGACGATCAGTATCCATGTCAATGATTTCCAATCAAAATTGATTGGAAAGACTATATTGGTAAATAATCATAAATATTTATGACTAAATTGACCAAATTGAAATACTTATGACTAAATTGACTCAAGTACAATAAAATTATGACTTTTTTTGGTAATTTCCCTAGATTTTCTATGCCTCATTTCATCTGCCACGAAGTTTTGCATCATTGAAGTTACAATCATTCGCAAAATTATTCTTTACTCATTCTTTTAAATTGGTTATAAATCTTGTATATTACTTTTGTATTGCGATGCGCTTGTTCTAGTTCAATGGTTACGTTACATTTCAGAATCATTATAAGTCGCTTTTTGAAAGATGTAAAGTTACCTACCTAATTTGATCTAAGGAAATCATACTCTAATTTGCTTATGGGTTTTTCTTTTATTTATGACTTTGGTAGACATTCATAAAGCCTGATGCCAGCTTATACCAATTGTGCTCTAGCAACTTTTGAGTGTATCACCTTTTCTTTGCGATTATACATTACAAGAAAGAAGTAATATGACAAGCAAATGGTAGCGATTCCTAAGCGTTTTGGAGTAATTAACGAAATATTGCAACAATTTATAATGAAGTTGACTAAGATAAATATAATACAAGAGACAGCTTGCTAAAATATCTCAATTAGTGAAGCATGTAGGACCGACTACTTCTTCCAATTTGATGTCCTCTGGTGTGGTCAACACGGTTGAGCTATGTGCTGATATCGCTCGAGAAACTTGTTGCATGCTCAGACGATACTCTGGTTTGGGACTTAAGCACGAAAATGCCATCTTCGTCACAAATGCCACTTCCCCTAGCACATCACCTTTTGGGTATGGAATTCTTTGATCTAAAACTTCTTTCAATGGCCAAGAGTCTGTTGAATGGTGCGAGGATGATGAAGATGAGGACATAAGAGACGATATGAGATCTCCTGGATGTCTTCCCATGATTACTTCCAATGTCATCACTCCGAAGCTATAAACATCGCATTTTTCGTTCACTTCCATAGTGTATGCGAGTTCTACATAGAGAAAAAACCAGAATTTTTCTAGCTTTTATACAGTATCCATGCTCCATCAATCTAAGCTGATTTTGCATTAAAAAAAAATGCACCATAAATCAATGCATACTCTAGATTCCATTAGGTTATTAGAATTTTCATTTATTTAGGGAATTTCAGTTTATTAACTGATGGGCCTAAATCTCGTTGACCTTCAAACCATGTGAATAATTTTGAATCTCGCGTTAGGTAATTATACTTTAAAAGCAAGGCACGTAAGTATGATGATCTTGCATAGCATTTTCATATCTATAAAATGAAATGGGTGAGATTTTGGAAAAAACCAACTTACCTGGAGCTACATATCCAAAGGTGCCTGCAAAGGAAGTCCAATTGGATGAATAAGGTTTTAGAACCTTAGCTGTGCCAAAATCAGAGACATGAGCTTCATATTCTTCATCTAGTAAAATGTTCTTGCTTGATATGTCTCAATGAATTATAGGAGGAGAGCATTCATGGTGCATGTAGCACAAAGCTTTAGCCACACCTTTAACCACATTCACTCTCTTGTGCCAGTCAAATGTTGTTATCCTCTCTTCATTATTCAATACATCCTTCAAGCTACCACCTTCCAAGAACTCGTACACCAGAAATGAATGTTGAGAACTCAAGCAAAAGCCATAGAGCTTGATGATATTGCGGTGCCGAGTTTCAGTCAAAGCATGAATCTCCCTTTCAAATGCTTTTTGATTGGCAATTTCAACGTCCACTGCTTCTTTAAGTTTCTTTATAGCAACAGTCTCACCTATTTGCAATTGGGCCTTGTAAACACTCCCATGTCCTCCCACACCAATGCAATATTTGGCATCAAACTCCTCCGTAGCTTCAATAATGTTCTCATAGGCCATCTTTCCATCAAAGCTCAATATTGCCCATGGGTTTTCATTGCTTCCATTAGTCAAACTAACCTCTGTTTTCCTTACTCTTCGGCATACGATACTTGAAGCTCCCACAATAAGAAGCAAAGAGAGTAAGCAACCAAAAGTGGGAATCAAAATCAGCAGGAACTTTTTGCTTTTGTTTTTGCCTTTCAACCTTGTTGTTGTACAGGGATTGAGACTAGCAATAACTCCACACAAGCCTTTGTTTCCTCTCACAACTTCAGTTGTAGCACTATCAAATGCTGGAATGTTTGGTAAGGCACCCTCTAGTTCATTATACGATATGTCAACGGATGTCAAGCTTGCCATACCATTAAAGCTCGATGCAATGGAACCTGAAAGCTGATTGTGCGAGAGATTGAGTGTTTCCAGTTTGTGCAATAGCCCAAGTTGTCCAGGTATTTCTCCCGTGAGCAAATTTTGACTTAGATCGAGGAATTGAAGAGATTGAAGATTGCTAATCTCGGTGGGAATGCTTCTTTCAAGACTATTTCTACTTAAATTCAAAGTTAGAAGCTTCGAACACTCTCCAAGTTGTCTAGGAATTGAGCCACTTAGGTTATTTCCGGCCACATTAATTCTTGACAGATCAGGCAATGTTCCGAGTTCTCGAGGTATGTAGCCTTGTAGATGATTGTCATAGAGTGAAAGCTCTAGAAGAAACTTCAGTTTTCCTACGTCTTCTGGAATTTCCCCAACAAGACTATTTGAAGAGAGATCAAGTATATGCAATTGGGTCATGTTGCCAAGCTCAAAGGGTATCACGCCTGAGATTAGAGTGTTGGAGATTTTCAGGCTCGTCAAATTGCTATATTCACGCAATCTAGATGGTAGCTCACCGTAAAGTTCATTGTTGCTCAACTCAAGATAATCTAAGTAAGGGTATGTGCCAAGACCCTCAGATATATCTCCCTTGAGCCGGTTGTTTTGGAGCCTAACTCTATACAAACTTGTGCAGTTTTTGAGGCCTCGCGGAATTGGACCAGTGAAGTAATTGTCACTTGCGGTAAAGTTTTGAAGAACTCGACCGCTGCAAATATCTTGTGGCAATTGGCCAACAAACTTGTTATTGGCTAGCTGTAGGTTTGTGAGCTTGCTTAAATTACCTATAGTGGATGGAATTGAGCCAGAGAGATTGTTAATCATAAGCACGAGATCGGAGAGAGATCGAGCATTCCTAGTTCTTCGGGAATAGGACCAGACAACTTATTTTGGTAAAGTTGAAGGCTATTCAGATTGCTCAAATTCCCTATGGAGGATGGGATGGGACCTATTAAATCATTAGTTGGCAGTTGAAAATGTATGAGGTATCTCATTCCTCCAACTTCCGAAGGTATGGAGCCAGAAAGCTGGTTCTCATAGAGGTAAAGAAATGTCAGATTACTCAAATTTCCTATAGTTGTAGGGATGGATCCATTGAGATAATTGACAG
Organism: Eucalyptus grandis; assembly: GCF_016545825.1. Taxonomy (NCBI): domain Eukaryota; kingdom Viridiplantae; phylum Streptophyta; class Magnoliopsida; order Myrtales; family Myrtaceae; genus Eucalyptus; species Eucalyptus grandis. Next base: position 21,766,987 of record NC_052616.1, read on the forward strand.
ATAAGTCAAGTTGATGGAGAGACCCCAACCTTCCTATTTCCTTTGGAATGGATCCAACAAGTTCATTACGAAAAAGCCATAACTCCACCAAACTACTCATGTTTCCGATGGAAGAAGGAATAGGACCGGCTATGCTGTTCTCCTGTATGTGGAGAAAATAGAGAGACTTCAGCCTCCCTATTTCTTTAGGGATGAAACCAGAAAGGTTATTAGCCGCAAGGTACAAACCAGTCAAGCTAACCAAGCTAACTATCTCATTGGGAATTGGGCCGGTCAATTCATTACCCCTAAGATCGAGAACTTGTAAAGATGCCAATGATTCGGGTATTCCTATTTCTTTAGGAATGAAACCAGAAAGCTTATTAAATGAAAGGTATAGTTCTGTCAAGTTGCTCAAGCCAAATATCTCAATGGGAATTGGGCCAGTCAAATTATTATACCTAAGATCAAGAAATTGTAAAGATCGTAATGACCCAAGTTCAATTGGAATGTTTTCTGAAAGGTTATTTCGAGGTAATTCCAGACGAATAAGCTTGGAAAGATGGCCAATGCTCAGAGGCATGTTCCCAAAGAGCTGATTGTTGGCAAGGTTAAGAGTGAACAAGTCGGGCAAATGGGAGAAATTGAGAGAGTGAAGCGTACCACGTATGGCAGAATCTGAAAGGTTCAAGCTCACAACGCTCCCCAGAGGATTACAATCGATTCCGCGCCATGAGCACGGGCTGCTTCCATTCCATGAAGACAAAGTATAGCGACTCCCGCTGTCTAACTTAGACTTCCATGTTAGGAGTGCCTTCACTTCCTCATTTACCGTATGGTTACTAGCATCAGTAAGGGCCACTAGAGAAGAGCTTCGAGATGAAGCAAGACAAGACATTTGTTGCGCGAATATGAAAAGAAGGTAAGCAAGGAACAACATTGAGAGTTGTTTGTGAGACCAGGCCATGAGAGGTTTGAGGTTTTCTGGGGTGGGCTTTTCTTCGTTTCTAGGTGCGTATGTGTCGTAATGGACTAATTATATCCCACTTATTTATAAATGAATCGACACCATCAAGTCAACAAACAAGTCAATGATCACTGCTTCTCAGTGAACGAGAGAAAATATCAAATTTCTTTTCTGGGAGATATTACACAAAACTCTCTTGAAATTTGAGAGGCAATACACTTTCTTCCCTAAATTATCAATATTATGCAATTATCAATATTACACAAAACTCTCATTTGCTACGGTCGCTATTTCCTTTATATTTTTTTTGGTAATATGCGCGATGCACATTGTGTATTTAATATGCATGGCCCTTTATTTGCAAAGACTTATAAGTCTTTGGGAGAGTAAGGATTGGGATGTAAGTCCACAAAGCGAGAACTTGATACTGCAGAAATATAATCCCAACCTGCTTTAATAAATAAGGAATCCGTTGCCAAAAAGCATGAAATTCAACAAATGCACAACGAAGTCCTATTTTCGGTTTTCTTTTTCTTTTCCAGAAGTACTAATTAGTGTTTTGAGCTATATTTTCTCTTTATTTTCATGTAGAGATCGTTATCAGACATCATAAAAAAATAAAAAAATAAATAAAAATTGGCGTGGTGTGTTATAGACTCAATTGGGTAAATCTTACCTCATCATAGGATGATCACCATTTCATTTTTTGGTTGAAAAATATATTTAACATGGTCAAGAAAATTTCTGTCGGCAATGAAAGATGTGATGTAAGGGAAAGTGACATAAAAGTTCACATCCCACCAGAAGTAATGGTGATTTTGGAGGAGAATCCTTCACGCACTGAGACGGCATTTCGGACCAAAAGAAAAGAAACGCAGTATTGAAGAAGACTGGACAAATTCCCAAGTATGGACCGACGACGTCAATGGAGGAATTAACCATCTACTTCATTTTCCCTGGTCTCTCCCGTAAGTAGAAGGTTACGTAACCGTGTCACATATATTTTTGACGGAAAGAAAACAAGAGAAATAGAAATAGGAAGAGCTAAAATAAGGAGTTTCAAATCTAATATTGTTGACCTTTGTTGTGATATCGGGTTAGACAAATTTTCTTTTCTCAAAGACTCAAAACTGCTTGGAATCGTACCGATATGAATTGTAGCATGGAGAAACATTAAAGCCGGATGGACACGATAGTGATCGAACATTTATGTGAACTGTAATGGCTTCTATCACATATATGGTCTCAAGTAAGCATCAAGAACTTTGTTTTGATTAGTTTACCTTTTTCCTTTTTCTTTCCTTTTTTCGACTTTTGGGCCTTTTAGCATCCACATTTGTCTTACGTCTCTTATCCCTTGTTTTCATTCATCGATTCACGGTAACGTAGCTTTATTACACACAAGGACGACATTATTGTAAATCCATGAATTCAAAATTGCTTGATTGATTTGTATGAATATAAGTTCACACTCGATGGAGAGTTCAGCATTGGGACCCAGATATTCGACAAATCTAGCGGTTGGATGTGGAAGTCAAGAGCATCCATTGCTAAAGGACTTTTCTTACGCCTGTGCACAAAAGAAAAGTCATAGTTGCTTTAATTGATCCCACCTTCTTGTGGACCATTCCATAATGACTTTCTTGACACAAGGACGACATTATTGTAAATCCATGAATTCTCAATTGATCGATAGATTCGTATGAATATAAGTTCACACTCGATGGAGAGTTCAGAATTGGGACCTGGATATTTGACAAATCGAGCGGTTGGATGTGGAAGTCAAGAGCATCCATTGCTAAAGGACTTTTCTTACACCTACGCACACAAGAAAAGTCCTAGTTGCTTTAATTGATCCCACCTTCTTGTGGACCATTCCATAATGACTTGCTCGACACAAGGATGACATTATTGTAAATCCATGAATTTGAAATTGCTCGATAGATTCATATGAATATAAGTTCACACTCGATGGAGAGTTTAGCATTGGGACCTAGATATTCAACAAATCGAGCGGTTGGACATGGAAGTCAAGAGCATCCATTGCTAAAGGACTTTTCTTACACCTGTGCACACAAGAAAAGTCCTAGTTGCTTTAATTGATCCCACCTTCTTGTGGACCATTCCATAATGACTTGCTTGACACAAGAATGACATTATTGTAAATCCATGAATTCGAAATTGTTCGGTAGATTTGTATGAATATAAGTTCACACTGGATAGGAAGTTCAACATTCAGACTTGGGTATTCAGTAGATTGAGTTGTTGGACATGGAAGTCGAGAGTGTTCATTACTAATTGACTTTCCTTGCACCTGTAGGCACAAGAAAAGTCCTAATTGCTTTAATTGATTCCACCATCTCATGGAGTATTCCATAATGACTTGACTTCATTCTCTTCTAGATACATTGCATGGTATACCAAGCTTGTCTGGACTATTGATCATGTGTGCTTCCCGACGAATATGGCTAAGGTGAGACAATATGGAGATGATAAGTAGAGTCGGGTAAATCCAACAAAGGATGCACGCCATATAAAAGCTATTCCATTGAAAGAGACCATACTGGAACCACTAAGGTCAAGAGCTTATTGGCCAGTATGGGTGGTTTGACATGACATGTCATGAACTAGTTACTTGTCATGACATGTAGCCACCAATAGTAATTAGACTACCACATGTAGATCAACATTTAATAACAATAATAATTCACACTTCAAAATACTATGAAAGCAACTTAGGTAAGCTTCTTCTTCCTCACATAATACTTCCCGCCATACACTCTCCTCTCCCGTTACTTAGGCATCGGACGGCCAATCGGATCAAAATCTGAACACCAAAATTCTTGTTCGTGGACACATTCCACTTGAAGCGGTAGCGATTTTGGAAAAGATTTCTCCGCACGGTGAAACACGGCAAAGGAGAAGACTGGACGAATTGCCAATGTGGATAGACTTTGACGTCAATGGAGGACTTAACCATCTACTCCATTTTCATCGGTCCGCATGGAAGAAGCGTGTTACATGTAAAACATGATATGTGGTAAGACGTGGATAGACTTAACCATCTGTTTGGAAACGGACCAATGTGAAAATATAGTTGAGAATCTATCTTAATATGCCATTAACAGTACGGAAGATGGGATGAAAGAGAAAGTGACGCAATAGTTTACATTCCACTTGAAGCAATAGCGATTTTGGAGAAGATTTCTTCGCGCGGTGAAAAACGGCACAGGACAAGAATGGACGAATTGCCAATGTCGATAGACTTTGACGTCAGTGGAGGACTTAACCATCTACTCCATTTTCATGCGGAAGTAGCGTGTTACGTGTAAAGCATGATATGTGGTATTGGGTTAGACAAGTTATCTCCTCTCAAAGACGAATTGTTGGTAAACGGACCAATGTGAAGATATAGGACACTCGGACCCATGGAGTACCAAAAGTTGACACAAAATGACACTTAAGTGCTAAAATCGGAGCAAAAATGAATTACTTAAATGCCACTAGCAAGAAAATCCGGCCAAAATGCTGACGTGGCAATTTTCGGCGAGCTGCAAGCAAAACGATGTCCTTTTGTATGCTGAAATGTGTCAAAACGACATCGTTTTGGTAAAATTCGAATTTTAATATAATAATTAATTAAATTAAAATTTAAAAAATTAATTAATTAATTTTTTTAAAAAAAAAGTAGGGGGGGAAGGAGGAGGAGGGAGGCAGCCGACAGCGAGGGCTCAGCCCTCACTACCGCGAGCTCACCCTCGCCGTGCGGCCGCCATCTCCCCTCCGTCACCGGTGAGGTGGGGAGGGTCGGCGGCGAGCCGGCAGCCCTAGCCCGATCGGTTACGAGGGCCTGCGTGCCTCGCCCGCATCTCGGCGAGCGTTATCGGCCCTCGCCCGACCGACCCAAGGGCCGTGGACTGTTGGGGGTCGCCCTAGCGGGGCGGCGGCCCTGGGTTGGCTAGGTGAGGGCCGACCCTCGCCAGATTTGGGCGAGGGCCACGACCCTCGCCGGATTTGGGCAAGGGCCGCGACCCTCGCCGCTAGTCGGTGGGCCGCTGGCCCCGGCCGAGCTCGGCGGCCCCGACCAACCCTCCCCCACCTTCCCGGCAATGGCGGGGAGGCGGAGGCGGCGGCGGCGAGGGCTTAGCCCTCGGCCACCCAGCTTCCTTCCTCCTCCTCCTCCTTCGTTTTTTTTTCTAATATAAATTATTATTATTATTATTATTATTATTATTTTGTTTTAAATTTAATTTAATTAATTTCATATTATATTAAAATTCAAATTATGCTAAAACGTTGTCGTTTTGGCCAATTTAAGGGCTCTATTTTGGCCAACTATAGAAACGGCATTGTTTTGGGTGAAGTAGAGCTGAGTTAACTCTCCGGCGAGCCATCTATGATTTCCGACCGGCCTTGCCGGAGGTGGCACTCAGGTGTCCCACTTTTCTACGAAAGTTGTAACTTTTAGTACTTGAAGCAATCTTTTGCCTAGATATAGTATGTCATCCAATAGCGCCCACGGAGAAAAATTAAGGTTGCAAGGACATGACGATGCGATGGAAATCTTAGATGATCTTTTTCCTAGAAAGAAGTTTTAGGACTCAATGTAGTACAAAGTGACTCCTTAAATGACATACATTGAAGTTCATGGATACACAACCAATTAGGACATGAAACATAAGCAATCCAATAAGAAATCAATGTAGTCCATGAACTTTGAAAAACAAAAGCTCATCTTTAATCAGATTTTAATTCATCGAGTTACTAATCACCCCTAGTCCATGAACTTTCTAGGACATGAAGCATAAGCAATCCAATCAGAACTTAATGTGGTCCATGAACTTCGGAAAACAAAAGCAATCCAATCAGAACACCTCTAGGGAATATTGATTCCTCTTTCATAATTAAAAAGACCTTGCATTCATCACCTATATACTAATAGGGCAAGCACAAAATATAATCATCCCAATATTGGATTACACAGTTGTTTGAGTTCTTATTGTGCTTGCCCTAAAGTTACAAATGTGTAAAAATGTTTTCGTCCCTTCGCCAATTAGGACATGAAACATAAGCAATCCAATTAGAACTCAATGTAGTCCATAAACTGATAGTAGACTTTTGGATCTTTAGCTTACAATCTGCTTCAGCAAAATCAAGGTTTTTATTGTTAGAAAGCCCAACTAAAAAACTTTAAATGACCATGTCTAAAGAATAAACTCATGACAAGTGGGTCCATGCACGTGAAATCAATTGGGTAGAGCTAACTAAATTATAGATAAAAATACCACCCATATGCTAATAGGGTTGATTTTGACCAAAAGTCAACACGAAAGTCAACGGTTTGATCTTTTGGGTTTTTCTTGAAAACGACTTGGATATTGCTTTTAAAACAACAATACAAAAGGAAGATGCGAAAAACGACACTTTTTGGCTAAGAAACTAGATCTGTCGCGATCAGAAACCCAAATTTCGATTTTTTTTTACCGTTATTGACGTGTCGACTAAAAATCAGGTGTCAACAGACTTCTTGTCATGCTCCAAATCTCAAGCGCGCGCACATCCCTCAGTGGTTGATAGAATTTTGCGACGTTCCCAGGACTCGTTGCCGATTTTTTTCATTTCATTGCATATGCGGAAGCGAATTAACTAATCTCCTGACAACAACAAACATGAGATAGAAAAGTAAGACAACTAGTTTCAAATCAAATACACTTTCATAAACACCTCAAGCTTATACAAAAGGTCTATCTCATAAAGAACTACTGAGTCTCCTATGCTTCTGACTCTTCTGCTTCAAGCTCTGGGTTCTTCACACTAGGGATCTGAAAATGGTTATACAATAACCAGTGAGATATAAATCTTAGCGAGTCCTCCCCCTAGTACCCCGTTTAGAACATTAACTCAACTCGGGGTATCTCTTTAGAACCACCCCACAAACAAGCAACAACCAACAAACAATAGTCGATTTGCATACAACCTTACCTGATATGCCATACTCTACACGTCATAACTCAGCACGATACACGCAATGCACATGGCCATTAGATGATGCAGTTCATCAATCACACACGAGTCACGTCACAAGAGATCTCACTTGGCCATTGCCACACCCTACACATTATTGATTCATGCGTGCATGCTATAAATAACATGATTTACTCATGCATGACTGGAACCAACGATACCATGATTCTCATGCGTTCATGTACATTAGTGCGCCACTTATCCCACCTCAATCAATTACACAGGTCTCGATTATAAGGTAAAATCGTTATGACACATCCCATACCGTGCCACACAGTTTTACCCCATAATAAGGCCTAACCATCTCAACACTCATGCGTTCCAATTGATCACTGCATACAGGCATGATTATCGCCATACAAGCATGCTCCAATTGATCACCGCCACACAGGCTCGATTACTGCCACACAGGCACGTTCTACACCACACAGGCCAGTTGTACGCCACACAGGCATGATCTTATTACCACCACACAGGCATTTCACAAAGGAGTATTGTCCACCCGATACATAGTGGGGAATGGATTCAACTTAATGGTCACACCAACACACCACCACAAATCCCTTTTCATCTTTAGGCACTTAGCCACAGCACACACGCTTGCATTTGCACTTTCAAATCATCTTCTCCTCAAGGCAACCCATTTCGGTGTCCCTTGGACAAACCGTTTTCCCCTTTTTGTGAAAAACATACATTTCATGCGGATGTTTATGCAATAACACATCCAATCACTTCATAGAATCAACACATATGAATTTTAGACACTTTTCACATTCTAAATGAATAGTGCCCGTGAACAATGCGCGTGAACAGTGATTTGTGAATAGTGTCGCGTGAACAATGAATTTCCAGAATTTAATAAACCATAAATTAAATTCAAAAATCATTAAAATAATAATTAACTTAAGGAAATCAATCAATTAAACTAAATATGCTTAATTAACCACATAAGCATCATTAAGCTAATGAAGTAAAATTAAGCTAAACTAATCTTAGCCATTAATCTAACCACTTATCTTATGATTAATATAACTTAATTAAATCACTTAAACTAGAATTAACACTAATTAAATTAACCCTAAGCAAGTTTAGGCTCTAATCAAAGGACTCGGAGCTAAACTCACCCGTTAAGCGGGCCGGAGACACCGACGCAGTGGCGACAACAGTGGCTACGTGTTGGGACCTCTACCACGACGATCCAAGGCTATCCCAAGCTCAACACAACAACCACAGCTCGGACTCCCTCTGAAATTCTGAAAAATAGCCTTGCTAGAGAAGAAAACAAGTTAAACAGCTTGGTCGGAGCTCCGATGAGAGGGTTGGCCAGCATCCGGTGGCTCCCGGGGGTCTTGGGGGTCTTGTAGGTTGATGGAATGGGCAAAGAAATGGTCGAATGGGAGAAAAATGAAGAAAAACGCAAAACAGTGTAGGTTGCAGGTGGATCGATGGACCGGCGACGGCAGCTTGCGGCGGCCGTATAGGGCGGTCAACGGCTTCGTTCGGGGCGAGATTGGGCTTGTTGGAACGGTCTGGATGTGCTAGTCATGGGGATGGGTGGATCATTGGGTAATTCATCTGGGAAGACCATTTTCAACTCATATCTTTGGAGAGAGGTCAGCTAGAGTAGAAACTGGAGGAAGAGGAAAACGAGGAGAGAGAGAGCTCCATCGAGGGAGAGCTCAAGGAGGAGAGAGAGAGAGAGGGTGAAGTGAGAGCTGTCAAGGCCCCCATCAAGCCCTTCAATACTTGCTTCAAGTCCCTATGCCATGACATCATCTTCTCTCTCTTCTCTAGCCTTTTTCTCCCTACAACTAGGGGCAATTTGGTCATTTCACCTTGCACAATTTCCATTCTATCCTTGGGTTGAAATTGGTGGATGGGCCTAAGAAATGGGCAAGGCCATGAATAGGAGTGGGCTTTGAAATTGATTGGGCTCAAATGGGCTTAAGGTTGGACCATGGGCTTGAAAAATGAATAGTTGGTTTGGGCCTAATTGGCTCATTTGCTTGCTTTGGCGCCACTATGGTGGATGTCCCACCTTGGGCCTAAGACCCACACTAACTTGCTCCGGCCCACGTCCTCACGGGCTCGCTTCCTCGGTCCGAAAATCCCTTTTCCAATTGTTCGGCTTAACCGACTTTGTTTGTCAAAGTAGCTTCACCCAAAGTTTTTCTCGGACGTTCCCGATAATTCGAAAGCCCAATCTTTAGTTTTCATGCCATTTCAATTTCGCCAAATGCCATTTCGGGTATAACTCGGACTAACAAGCGGCTCCGAGGATTCACGCGTAACTAACTCGTGCCCAACCACGTTCAAGACATCTCAACGCATGGACATCCTTGACTATATGAAATTACGGAGGATAGATTCTTATTTCAATGTACACGATTACTGAGGATCAACCTAGGGTCGTTCGCGAATTCAATAACAATAAACGGAATCATCCGTCATTCCATTATGTTCTATCCACGAATCGACTTCTAGTCATCCTTGAAATCAACTTGCCTATTTACAGGATTGTCCTTACGCAAGTCTCACGGTCAAGTCGTTTTCCCAGGTTAAGTTCTTCAGTCGTACCAGTTTTGCCCTCATTAGCCTTTCCCCTCAAGGTGAATATTTCAGGAGTGATCAATTCCGAGTGAGATCAATCAACAATGCATTGACAAAATTCACCTTCACTCATCCCTTAGAGGGCTTGAATTTTAGAATGTCACACTTCTTCCTCAATTTTCTTAGACAACTCGATATTTAGAGCCATTAGATAGGATCAACTCTTCTAGATTGTAAAGATTCGACGAATTGGGGACTGACCAAAATGAACTAGATTTAAAATGTAAACAGATTAAACTCACAAGAAGCTTGGGCAACTCTCCAATCTCATCACACCAATGTAAGTCAAGTGTTAGGAGGCAAGAAAGCATGAAACTTGGTTCTATTAGATCCAAACAATTAGAGAGGACAAATTTCCAATTGTGAAAGGAATTCACCCACCAAATTTTCTTGATGACCAAGATAAAGCTCTTATAGATTCTCCATTGATCCAATGGCATTAGGAAACTCCCGTCGATTGCCATCCAATTGAGCCCAATAACTAAACAAATTCAAAATATATAGTGATTTTTAACTTTCCGATGGAGTTGCAAAGTCCTCCTAACTTATTGTCATGCGGACGAGGAGAATTTAGTTACACGATCTTTAAATTGAGTTGAAACTTCGATGCTACATGAGTTGTACAGTTTTAGAATAAACAAACGTCATAATTTTCCAGTAGAATCGGGCAAGCTTGAAATTCTTGTCATGGAAAGGTCCACTTTCATAATGATGCTAAGTTGCTTTGATAGAGACGGGGAAATCTTCAAGGTATCGGCACCGGGTAAAATTCAAGTCAAGCAAAAACTTTAGCTTCCCGATGGAGCTATTGATTTTCCTCAAACTCCCACAATTAGTTTTATTACAGTTTTTATATCTCTTGAAGCTTTCTTACAGCTTTTACACCTCTTGAAGCAATACATGAAGGATGATCATTAAACAGATCCTAGAGGTTTACCTACATTTGGTCAAGGAACATATATATATGAAGTTCCATCCACTAGGAAAGATCAAGCCAACAACATTGCGTGAAGAACTAAAGAATGGCATCTTATCTGTTGACCCCGTTGCAAGAAGCTGTACTCCATGCGGAAGCAATAGTTATTACTTATTATAGGGAGTGAAGTTTAAAATGTACTGGAAAAGCAAAGGCGAAGGAACTGCCTGATTTGTATGTTAGGCGCCGAAGGGTTGTATGAAATCATGCAGACTACTTTATAGTGCACATGAAGAGCAAAATTTGGTCATGACTTAGAGGCTGAATTAGATGTTGCACCTCGTATTTCGAATCCTCTAATGGTGCCATCTTCAAGGGACGCCTGAAAAACTCAATTGGTTTGTAATTGAAGCTTTCCGCCAAATCCATAAACTGCATGTAAGACTCTCCATTCCGAGCCCAAAAGATTGGCCGTAAGGTTCAAAAAGGATCGATCATGGGCCATTGGCCATGGATTGATCAGTTCAATCGGCAAGGAATTGCGGATCGGTCATGGACCAACTGACCGACCAACCGACCAGTCACGAATTGGTCGAGGTGTTGGCCCCTAATTTTCTACCGACCATACTAATGGGATAGGACCACCAGCTCATAAGATGAGTTTTTTTTTTTTTTTTATTATCATGAGAATTGGTCACGGGATGATTTTGGATTGGTGGATGGTCATGGGTCAATTCGATTGGTCGTAGTTTCTGATCGCGGGTGAATTCGCGTGGTTATGCACCGATACACGGACGATCTGAATTGATCAAATGTGACCATCTTCCAACCAAAAATGCATCATTCCCTATTTAATTCTTAGTGATCGGAATGGAATCTCGAATTGGTGATATTCGATCAGGGATCGGTAATGTGTCGATCATGAACTTTACCGGTGGATCAGGTGCCGATCGGAATGAGCCCAAGGATAGACCTGGCTATTCCTTCACTAATTCTAAAGTCCATGAGTGTCTTGGCTTAGTGCTAGGCCATGGGTATCCTTAGGATTGATCTCAAACCGATCAAAGGACAACCGACCCTATTGGCCGACCAACCATTTAAAGAAACGGTTTGGGCGAATATAGGCCGTGATGGCCATACCTCGGGTATGCGTGATTCAATTTTTCAAGGCATACCTAATGATCCCTTCTCTGGTCCCGGATTCAACTTCGATGATAGAATTCTCTAGATCGCCTTATTAATGAAGAAAATGACAAAATAAGGAAATTTCTAGAAACCCCTCATTAAATGAAGGGGTGAGTTGTTCTTTGAATAGTCAAAAATCATTATGCAGCCAAAATATCTTTGAAGATTTTAGAAAAAGGCACCACACAAGTGGACTAATTAGAGAACGATACACAAGCCCTCATTAATGACCGAATGTTCTAGAATTGCTGAGTTGGCAACTATAGTACCATTGCCGTCAAACTTCATTAAATGCTCATTAAATGTGGAGTATAGGTGGACCAATAGGAAAGAAAAAAGCAGGTCGTCATTGATGATGCCTAAGGACTAGGTTGCCAAGTAAAACCTTTAGCTATGCCAACTCACTTTTTAGAGGTAATCAAGAGCCAAAGTAGGCTTGCCAACTATGGACTTTAGGTGGGAAACTTGAAAAATTAGAGTGGACTATGTGGCTTGGTAATGATGGCTTGAGATTTGTCTTGGAGAAGAAGTTAGCAATTCATGCTTAGGTGTCCTCTAGACTCTTAGACTATAATGACACTAAAATATAACCTTGGTGAACAAGGCAAAGGCTAACCAATCAAGAGAGGGCATTAGGCATCAAAGGGGCTTATGTGTCCTTTAGGACCATAGGCACATCATGAGCCTAAATTGAGCCTTGGAAAGCAAGTCAATAGGTCCTTAGGCGTGCCACCTTGCAAACTAGGCTTGCCACCTTTGGGGCATAGCCGTGCCACTTAAAGAAATGCGATTGGGCCACTTGGATGAGCAATGATGAGCTTCATGTCTATAAATACGAGGAGTTCTTCCTCATTTTCCTCACCTTGTCATCCATTTCCTCCTCTCCCTTCTTCTTTCTCTCAACCTTGCACCATCACCCCACATCAAGTCATTCAAGTTAGTGCTCGAGGTTCATCCAGGTAAGTAAGATTCCTATGTCTTCTCTAGGGCAGTAGTCTCCATTGTCAAGTCTAGTTAGTTGCTCACTCGTCAAAGCCATGAATATGATGTTGGATCTTTTGTATGGTTTTGCTCATGTTTGTACTTGAATATGTGCTTGAGTCGTTTACGCTCAGAATGAAGCCGAGGTTCGTTCGGATTGAGTTCATCGCAAGACAAAGTTGCCCAAGCCATAAAGCTTTGGTTTCGGCATAAATAGGATGTCGGGTCCAAGTCTCGCTTGGTGCGGGAATCGCCTAAGGCCGCAAAGTCCTAAGTCGACATTGAGGCATGTCGATCTTATGCCTTGATCGGTACAAGGATCACCCAAATCCACAAGATCTTGGTAAGGCACCAAGCATGCCGATTTCTATAAATCAAGTGGACGCGAGGACTTTGTGCTTGGCGTTGAATGAAACCGTGAGCCAAGGGTCATTCTTGATACATGTGTATTCATATCGGGTTGGAGCTGAGGTCCATCAAGCTTGGGATCGTCACTAAAGCGAGGTGTACCAAAGCCTCGAGGTCTTTGATCGGAATTGAGGCGTACCGTTTCCGAGCCTTGTCCAGTGCGGCGATCGGCACTAAGTGATTTATTCAAATTACGAATAAAAAATTGTTCCCAATATATTTGCTAGTGAAGTATAAGAAACTCATAACACACACGATAAAATGAGCAGGCCTTAGGGCTATTCATCTGTCGGCTAAGAGAAAAGATAAGAACCAGTTTGTATGATGCATTTATGCATACATTTAAAGAGGAAAAACACTTGTCGCCACATAGTGTTGGCGGCGATGCCTCGTTCATTGAACAAGATGCCTCGGTTGAGCCGAGATGCCCTAGTTGAGCTAGGATGACTGGGTTTTGAACCCGAAAGCCTTGGGAAGCTAGCTCTGAGAAGCCTCGGTCGAGCCGAGATGTCTTGGTCGAGCTAGGAAGCCTAGCAAGAAATTGGAAGCCCTGGTTGAGCTGAGAGGGCCTAGTCGAGCCATGACAACGTTAAGTGAATTTGCATGAGTGCCGGTATATGCATAAGTATGATATGTTGATATATTTATTAATAAGCTAGAGGTAATGTTGACACCTAATTTGTCTTTTTTCAAATACATGTAAAAATTTTTAGTAAAAAAGATTAATTAATTAATTGACAAAAAAACAATAATAAACAACGAAATAAAAGAAATAAAAGAACTCGAGGGGGGGTTGGGCCAAATCCAGTCTCGGCCCAACCGACCTCTCCCTTTTCTTCTTTAACGCACGCACGGCCTAGCCTAGCTCCTTTCTCCTTCGACCCGGCCCATGCCCATCCTTCCTCCCCCTGGTGTCCTACGAGCGCAACCTATAGAGAGACAGAAAAGGAGGAGCAACGATAGAAGGTAGGGGATCGGGATGGCAAACGGGCAGCGTGATCTACGAGTCGAGGGCAATCCGATGGGCAAGCTGGCAGCTGCAAAGGCCATGCGCGTTGGCAGGTTGCTCTAAAGGGAGGGAGAAGAGAGAACCGAGAGAGGAGAAAAGGGAAAAGTGAAGAGACGAGAGAGGGAAGGAGGAGAAAAGTCGGTGGAGAGGAAGCCGAGGAGAAGGAGACCCCCCCGGGACGCCCTATCGCCGCCGACCGCCGCCATTCCCGCTGAAACCTAGGTAGGCCTTTCATCAAGCACTTGGCGTGCGTCTTCGGAAATGAGCCGGCCGAAGCTCATCTCGACCGGTTCGAGCAAGCTTCAGCACCTTACCCGTCCTCGTCGCTTTGCTCAACATCCTTGTGTGGTCCATTAGCCCTCGGGGTTCGCGCTTGAGCTGCGGTCGAGTCGAAAACCCCTAACCCCACTAGCGCACACCACCTCCTTTGTAAAATGCCTAGCTAAAAGTCAGCCCCTTTAGTCCCCTATCTAGAGATCCAGCCGGAGCAATTGGTCATCGGAGAGGATGCCGTGGTCTAGTTGAAGGATGAGAATCGTCCTCTACCCCGTCCGAGGCGGTGCCGCCGTGCCCAAGCCGAGAGCCGCCCGGGCATGGCATCCCCTCCTCTGGTCGCGACCGGGAAGTCGCAGAATAGAGGAGGAAATCTAGCCCGCTCGGCCCCTCTCGCCCGCAAGCCAACGGCCTAGGGATGGTCTGGGTTGTGGGCCTGTGGGGACCCTTTTGCAATAGGGGTTGGGCTCGTTGAACATGCCCAATCTGCAATTGTATATAGGCCCAACCATCTGGTCGAGCCTTCCCTTTTTGGGCGGGTCAACGACCCGCCCCCAATCGAGTCGGACTTGGGCGGAGCTTGACCGACCCGCTCGAACGGGTCAGAATTGGGTCGAGTCAGACCGAGGGGGCCCGGCAAAAAAATATAATATAATATAATATATATTTTTAAAAAAAAATTTCCAAAAAAAATATAAAAAATAAATAAAAATTTCGAAAAATTAAAAAATGTAGGGTTTGATTGGGAATTGTCATGTTTTGCCTTCTTAGTGTAATTAGGCATCCGTTTGCTGGCATATTTACATATTTAATCACGTTTATGAATGTTCAATCGCACGTGTTAATTTATTGCAATTAGGATCTTGGTTGCTAATTGTTATTTTGTTGATATGCGTACTTGCATGATCACCTCACATGTTAGTGGATAGGCATAAAATCAATCTAAAAGCGCTTGACAAAAATCATTTGTTTAAAATGAACAAAATTAGGTACCGAAAGGGCACTAATTGGTCAATTAGTGTCACACCCCGACTTTCCGTCACGTGACCATCCTTCAAGTTTGGTCGATTTTATTATGCGATATCCCCAGGACTACATATCGCCGACCCTGTCCTTTTTAATAGCACATGCGGAAGCAGTTATAAAAATCCCCAGACAATAAAGCAATGGGATATACAAGTAGGACTAGAAACTTGAACCTGAAAATCACATCCTTATGATCATATACAAGCCATACTAAAACAACTGGTTTCTATTCAAATTGATTCTATAGCAAACGTCATTAGGATCCTACTCTGGATCATTCTCGGGGTTCTCCTTCTGATACTCCTCTTCGGGTTCCTCATCAGGGATTTCCTCATCAAAATCATGCTCCTTAGGCTCCTCATCCGGGTCCTGAAATGGTTATTCAATAACCACTGAGACAACGTCTCAGCAAGTTCTACTCCCTAAGACCCGATTAGTAAACTAATACACCTTAGGGCTGCCTATGCACAACATGAGTCAGAGGACTTACCTTGGCCTCAGATTCCACCTGCATATTAGCATAAATCAAATAGGCACTCAAGCAATAACATCACAGATCGAAGCATCGATCTAATCGACTTAATCGATTACACGCCAACAAGACCACTCACAGTCATTTCCATTCAATCAATCAATTCGCAACATCAAATTAAGGCAGTGATCAATCACATTGAATCACACTCAGATCGAATCATCGATCAATCGACCTAGTCGATTATAAGTCAGTCGAATCATTTCTAGGTCATTCACTTCATCCCACATAACCTCCAATAGTACACTTAGTCACAGAGCTCCATCAATGCTCTCGGGCGTCGTTTCCGCCAAGGTGACATAAGTATCAGACGGTCTACGTGCGTTCTTTAAGGCGCCGTTTTCGCACAGTGATATTCCTCATCACCGAACCACGCCCGTCATAGGTCACAAATCACTGACAGTCTACGTGCGTTCTTTAAGGCGCTGTTTTCGCACAGTGATGTCCTTCATCACCGAACCACGCCTACCATAAGTCATAGACAGTCTACGTGCGTTCTTTAAGGCGCCGTTTTCGCACAGTGATGTACTTTATCACCGAACCACGCCTGTCTATACTTCGTACTTGATCGGTCTCAGCCAATAGAATTCTCAGTTAGCTTTCATCGCTCTCTCCACTTACAGCTCAACAAGGCATTACAATTGCTAACTAGCCATACTCGGCCATCTACCAATCAATAATTCAATTTCACTCAATTTTAATCAATTTAGGGTAAATCCCTAAAATATCACAATTTATTTAATTTCATACAACGTAGAGCTCAAATAAATAAACGGACCACGCCACGACGATCAGCACGAGATTTCGGTCCTCGTCCATCAAAATCTTAATTTCCGAAAAATAAATAAATAATTAATTAATTCCGAAAATTAATTAATAAATACTAAAAATTCAATTTAGCACAAAATAAAGCCCGATTACATAAACGGACTTCACCACGGTCGTCAGCATAATATTTCGGTCATTGGTCATCAAGTTGAATTTTCGGAAAATAATTAATTAATTAATGTAATTCCGAAAAATAAATAAATAAACACAATAATTCCAATTTAGCACCATATGAAGCTCAATTAAATATACGGTCTGCGCCACCATCATCAGCATAAAATCCCGGTCACTGGACATCCCAGTTGAATTTCCGGAAATAAATAATTAAATAATTAATTTCGAAAATTAATATTAAATTCCTAAAAATACCACTTAGGCCCGAATCGCTTAATTAACACCCGATAAGGGACGGGAAAAATCCCAAGAAGCATCCAATAAATACTACAAGCAATTCTCTATCTAATTACACTAATCACACAACTAATATGCAAAGCAATTAACTAATAATCACTAATCAATTCTAATATAACAACATAATTACACTTAATTAACGCTAATCAACCTTTAAGCGTAATTAGAAAACTAAGAAAGCATTAGTGAGTAAGACTCACTCAAAACGACGAGCTCGACGCGAGGATCAACTTTCCCCAAAGCGGGCCGAGCATCCGAGCTCGGGAAGGCGGCCAAAACGGGCCAAACGTCATTGCGATACCCATTTTCTGTCTTCTCTGTTTGCTGCTGATTGAGGGCGAATCCAAGCTCGGATTGAAGCAACAGCAGACCTAGATGGACGGAGGGGCTGAACCGATCCTAGGCGGGGCTTCACGGTGGCCGGAGGTGGGGTGGACAGCCCGCGGAGCTCCACCAGATCTGAAACGATTGCTGGAACAAAGGGCTGCGTGAGGGGGTGGCCGAGGCAGGCGGAGCACGGGACAGCAGCTCGGTGATGGTGGTGGACGGCGGAACGGTAGCGACAGCGGAACGGCGGTGGCGTGCGACGATGGTGGCAAGGGGCGCCGATGGGCAGAGCTGCTGCTGCTGCTGCGTTCGAACGAGAGGGGTGGAAGAGAGGGCGTGCGGTGAGGTGCGGCCAACCGCGGAGCGTGGCGACGGCGGCTCCGGCTTCGGTGGGCGACGACGGCGGCGAGAGGCGGCGACAAGCTGCTTGTTTCGCTGGTCTTCCGTTGCCGCGAAGAAGAAAGCCAAAGAAAAGGGAAGAAGATGGAGATGCTCGACGGAGGAAGAGGGGAAACTGGTTTTCTCCTCTCCTCTCTCTCTCTCTCTCTCTCTCTCTCTCTCTCTCTCTCTCTCTCTCTCTCTGGCCCCACCAATCCAGCTGTCTTCCACTTCATTTTCCTTGCCAAAAATGCCCCTTCTAGAAGCTTTAAGGTAATTTAAATTTTTGGTTCTATGGGCATACGAATTTTGAAACAGTTGGCTTCCATTAATCACTTGATTTACTTTAAATCCATCTCAATCAGCCTCAATGCTTCCATTAAATATTCTCCTCATCCAATAGCTCATCTCGCATCTCAATTTTACAATCCATGGCTTCAATTGAACGAAAACGGCCCTAGTAGAAATTAAAACCCAAAAATCTGAGTGTCACAATTAGTGTATTCAAGTCCTCGATCCTAGATTCTTTGGTTGCGTAAGAAGTGTGGCATACTCCCATGCCTCACTTGGTTTTTAACTGACTTCAATAGGCTAGTGGCAACTCCTTTTTGCGAAATTCTAAAAAATACCCCAATGTCACGCAAGGTATGGGCTTGGTAGAGCCCAAGTCTAATTATTGGCCTTAGGTCCGTCCTTTAGACAATACCCCTAAACCTACTCCCTCCTCGAGGGGTAAGTCGCGACAGGTAAGTATGCTTTGAAACATGTTGTCACACCCCGATCCTCGAACGTGCACACATCCCTCAGTGGTTGCCTAAATTGCGACGTTCTCAGGACGCGTCGCCGACCCATTTGATTCATGCACATGCAAAAGCGAAATAAACAATCCCCACACAACAAACAACATGAGATAGAAAAGCAGGACAACAAATCAAACCAAACACACTTTTATAAACAACCAAGGTCAGCCTGCAAGGTTATATGTACAAAAGTTGAGGTTTCAAAAAGACTATCTAGCCAACCCTACCCCATACCCTATCTACTTGGGATCATGGTCTACTACAACACCGTCAAATGGGTTAGCTACTCCCTCGCCCGCAACGATGTTGCCTGCAACGGCGGGGATATCAAAGTCTTGTACCCCATTAGGCCCATGACGGAACCACGCCCTGAATCGATGAGGTATCAACTGTGGTAGTCCCTCATCGACCAAGATAGTGGTCACAATGAGCTCATGGTGCCAGGGACTCCCGAGGACAAGGACGTCGGTACTTTGCTCGGTATACCCCCACGGCTGTCCAAAACGAACAGGCCGGGCCTCCATCTAGGGACTTGAAAAGTTAAACACACGACGGGGTGAGACAATATCTCAGTAAGTTCACGCCCTAAACCCCGATTAGGGGGGAAATATGCATAAAGGCAGCCCAACCACAACCAATGATACTCACCTTGCCTCAGTTCCTTCCTCCATGTCAGTACAGTTCATATAACAAATATAGGCCGTAATCACACTTAACAATTAGAATGCCTCACTTCACATCTTAATCAATCACAGGGGTCTCGATTATAAGGCCAAATCGTTATGACACGTCTTATTCCGTGTCATACAATTTTGTCTCATAATCAGGCACGTCAATTTCAATCATTCATGCGTCTCAATTGATTACAACCTAACGGCCACGGCGAACTCAATAGTCAACAGTCTTCCGGCATAGCTGAGCGTTGTCTCGCACCATCGAGCACGGCAACGTCTACATCTAGATGGCATTTCATATAGGAGCATCAGTCTAGCCTTCACTGCGACCGGCATATGTTGACTTGGGGCATTCACGAAGGAGCATCGTCCGGCTTAATAGCTCATGACAGGTTCTCATATCGATCACACACACATCCAATCCCGGTCAAGGACATCGTGCATTGCACTCAAATGTCTCAATTAAAATGATGTGCTTGGCCTATTTTCTTTGTATTAAAAATACTTGGCAAAATAAACGTGTGTGGGTACACGGTCAGATCGAACCATAAAAATTGATATTCTTCCTTTTAAAATCTCACTATTTAATATAGTACTTAAAAACATTTTCGGTGTCAAAACTCGACATCCGGTATTTTATAAATAAATGTCAAAATTTCATAATTTTGAAATAATAACTCAAAATTAACAAACATCACTCAATTGCACAATTTAGCACTCAATTGTATAAACTAATTGCTGCACGACAATCAACACGAAATTCTGACGACCGACTATCCCGGTATAATTTTCGAAAAATATTAAATAATTAAATAAATTACAAAATTAATTAAATTAATGCAGATTAATTACATAAATGCCTAATTAAGCTAAATATGCTAATCTAACCACCTAATTGGACTTAGAAAAATAATGCAACTAACCTAGCCACATCTACACTAGTTAAACTACCTTATTGAACTAACTAACCACCTAATCAACCTATCTAATTAATCTAATTAACTAAACAAGCTAAATCAATACACTAATCACACTTAAGCTAACCTAAACCTCTCCTAAGCATCATTAACCCCATAAGCAAGGTTTAGCAAGTAAACTCACCAGATTAGCGAGCTGGTGAGTCCACGGCAACAGTGACACGGAGGCAAGCGAGACTCATGCCTACAGCGACACCCAACGAGGTCCGAAGGGCCCGAAAATGGCCTAACAGCTCACTACTAGAGAGTGGCCTTCGGTTTTGGTTGTGGCTGAAGGAGCTGAACCGAGGGCTCGGCTTGGCTGGAATGGCGAGGTGACAGGTTAGGCGGAGGCGGATGGCGATGGGGAAGGCTACGGGCAACCAGGCAGCTTGGACGGGCGGCGGAGGCATCCTGACTGGTTGGACAGAGGCCTAGTGGATGACAAACAACGGTTTGGACATGCGACGACGACACCGAAGACAGCACGCGAGCGGGAGGTAGGCGATGGCTCGGGCGGACGTCCAGCCTCTCGAGCTTTGGCGGCTCGACGGCAAGGCTAGCCGGCTCGATTTTCTACTGGTCTTGGCTCTCAAAATAGCAACAATGGAGGAGAAGCTGAGGAAGAAGGAGGGCTGCTGCTAAAGGGAGAACAGAAAGCCTCAAAAGTCTTCAAAAATATCCTAACCACTTGAGTTATTGCCTCAAAAGTCCATAGCTGATCCTCAGCCAATTTCCCTCACCAATCTTCCCTAGAAGCCACCCAAGGGTGCTGAAATGTTGCAGCCCCTCATGGCTACGAATTTTGAACATTTCCTTCCAATTCTAATCTAATTTCACTCCAAAAGACTTCAATCAAATGGCTAACTTGACAAGGTAGATGCGCACACTCAAATCCATAATTTTACTCATCAATTGTTCCAACTTGATGGCCAAAAACACACTTAAAAATGACCATCCGAATTTACTGGTCAAATATCGTCCAATTTTGATTTTTCGCCAAAAATCCAGACTTGTCGAAAATTCTTCTGGAGGATAAGTCAACATTCCTAAAATAAATCGTGACATGACAGAATTTTCAATTTCTGAGATCGGGTTCAATTTCACGGTTAATTTCAGCCGAACGTGATTTTAGCGTGACCTAACCTACCGGGTAGCTTTTAAGAATTTTTAGCGCATTTGACCCATTGTCGATTATTTTTGATCCACATTGTGCATCTTCGACACATTGGTGACTCTCGGTTATTGTGAAAATCTCGAGATTTCAAATATGGGCACATGGTACAGAAACGACAGAAAAATCGGTTTAGTGTCGTTCGACCGAAATTTTTCAATCAGGTAGAATCACCCACACTTTAATCACATGCCTCTGCCGTAATGACCTATCTCCGATCTCTAGTCGATTTTGACGGTGCCGTAATGACCCTTGCAAATTAGCACGGTCAAGCAGTTGATTTCTGGTCGAATTCTCAAGTCTGTTGCGTTAAAGTCCCTTAACGGCTTCACCTGATAAAGTAGTTATCTCATGAGTGATCAGCTCAGAGAAAAAGACTATGGGCGCGTCGATAAAAAGCTCAACTCATTCAATCGAAAGCAGAATAAAAAATCAAGCTGTCACACATGTTACGATGGATGTTTGCATGTAATTAAGGATAGTAACAAGTTTGCTATTGATATGCCATCGACATTGTTTACAAGTATTGTACTTACTAAGCTTCAATGATAAGATGCTTTCCTAGTAGAGAACTAGGAATTTTATTTACTGAGTTTCCCCAAACTCATCCCTCATCTTTCAGTCTTGTAAGCATGAAAGTCTCATGTCAATATTGAGAGCTGCAGTGTGACATCCTAGATTTGCGACTCTGTTTTCAATTCAATAAATTGGGTATTTCATCGACGCTCCTATAATGTTGTTCTCAGAGCTGATTACTCATGAGATAACTAATTTATCTATGGAAACCATTAAGGATTTTAAGGCAAATAGACTTGAGAATTCGACCAGAAATCGGCTACTCGACCGTGTTCATCTGCCGAGATCATTACGGCACAAACGTAAATCGATTAGAGATCAGAGATAGGTCGGTTCGACTAAGATGCGTTGTTAAATGTGGGTGATCCCACCAAATTGCAAAATTCTCATCGATGGACACTAATTTGATTTTTCTATCGTTTTGGTACCCTGTGTCCATATTTGAAACCTCGAGATTTTCACGATAACCGAGAGTCGCTAATGTGTCGAAGGAGTTCATTGTGGCTTAAAGAAAATTGACCACGGGTCATTTGCACTAAAAAGTTTTGAAAGTTATCCGATAGCTTAGGTCACGCTAAAAATGCTCTGGATTGAAATTAACCGCACATTTGAATCCAATTTCATAAATTGAAAGTTTTATCATATCACAATTAATTCTAGGAGCGTCGACTCAGTCTCAGAAGATTTTTCTGCAAACCGAGACTTTTTGGGAAAAAGTCAGAATGGGGCAGTTTTTGTTCAAAAATTGTTGGGGATCGTTTTTTATTGCAAATTTGGGAAGCAAGTGAGTTGTATGGGTGAGGAAAAATGCCAAGATGATCAATGGTGGGTTGATTGATTTTATAGAGGCAAAATTGGATTGAATTAAGAAGGATTTAATGTCCAATTAAAGCAAGATCAAGGCAAATTCGTATGTCCCCCACCCCCACAACTTATGGACCAATTCAAGCTTCTAGATGGGAGCATGGGTGACTGAACTTGGGCCTAGGAAGCAGCTAGTGGTGGAGGATGGTCAAGGGAGACAATTGAAGAGAAAAATGTGACCTTGTGGCCCCCTTGTTCCCTCTCTCTTTCCCATCTCTTCTCATCTGCTGTTGCCAACCCCTTCATCCCTCATTCTTGCCATTTTTGAACTCAGCAGCCAAGAGAGAGACCAGCCGGAGCAGCCACACCACTACCGGACCGTTTTTCTCCTCTGTTTTCCTTTATTCCAGTTTCTGCTCCAATTGACCTTTCGCCAAAGATCCGAGTGAAAAGTCAACTTTCCGGATAAATCAGCTAACAATCCACCCATCACCGTGACCAGAAGAGACAGCCCATCCCATCAAGCCCAACCTCACCCCGAACGAAGCCGCCGGCCATCTTGTACGGCTACCGCAAGCCATCGGTTGCCGATTGGTCGGTCCCCTGTCCTCTTGCACTGTTTCGCGATTTTCTTCGTTTTTCTCTCATTCTGAACTTTCCTGTCACTCCCCGATCCTCAGGCACACGCACATCTTTTACCTTGGTCAATTTTAAATGCAATATCCCAAAATTATGTATCGCCGACTCTTTCCTTTTCATAAGTACATGTGGAAGCAATTATAAATCCCAGACAGTAAAGCAATGTGATAGAAAAGCAGGGCCATAATTTTTTGTAATGAAATTCACAACCTTGCTTTTATACATAGCACAACCCATAGTATTTTACCATACTATTCACAAAGGTCTGATCTCACACCTATCTACAAAAACACAAGGTTCACACAAAACGGGATGGGATCTCAGTTCTCATCCGGGTCGTACTTAAGATCCTTCTCTGAATCATCTTCTTCTTTAAAATCTTCTTCCTCCTCAGGTTTCACATCAGGGTTCTCCTTCTTAGATTCCTCATCAGGGTCCTGAAATTGTTATACAATAACCATTGAGACCACGTCTCAGCGAGTTCTACCCCCTAAAACTCGATTAGTAAACCAATACGTTATCCGGGCTGCCTATGCACACATGGGTCAGGGGACTTACCTTGGCCTCAGATTCCACCTGCAAATTAGCATAGCTCAAATAGGCACCCATCATAATATCATAGATCGAAACATCGATCAAATCAACTTAGTTGATTACATGTCAATTGGACCATTCACCAGTCATTTCCATTCAATCAATCAATTCACAACATCAGATCAAAGTAATGATCAATCAACCTAGTCGATTACATGTCAATCGGATCATCTCTTGGTCACTCCCAACCATACTATACAATTTCCAGTATAATACCTAGTCATCGAACCACGTATTTTCCCTTAGGCGCCGATTTCACCGAGACAATGCACCAATCACCCATCCCACATATTTTCTAAGGCACCGTTTTTGCCAAGGTCATGTATAATAAACACTTTATGTGCATGCTCTCGGACGTTGTTTTCGCCGTGGTGATATATTTAATCACAGAGCCAATATAAACCAATTAAGTGCATTCTCTTTCAGGCATTCCAATTACTTTCGGCCACATGGGCACGATATTTGACACACAGAAATACGACCACACATGCACGATTAATTATCGCCACACAAGCATGATCAATTATCGCCACACAGGCATGATATATATTCAACAATTTACATGCATTCTCTAAGCTATCCTATATGCCAAAGCGATGTAATAATCGCTGAGCCACGCCACACAGCATTTCTTCTCATCTTTTATCATACCCGATAAAATATCGTGCGTGGGCAAACGGCTGGCCTTCGCTAAAATATAATATTTTCCTTTCCATAACTCCTACATTTTCTGTAGTCTACTCAAATATTTTTGGCATTATCAATCGATGCCCGGTTATTTTTCAATTAATAACCCACAATTATTCAGTTAAGGAATAATTCCAAATTTCACAAATAATTTAATTCAGCACAAAATAAAGCTCAATTAAATAAACGGACTGCTCTACGACAATCATCATAAAATTCCGGTCATCGGCTATCCTTGCCTAATTTCCGGAAAATAAATAAATAATTAAATAATTTCGAAAATTAATAAATAAATACTAAAAATCCAATTTATGCCCGCAATGCCTAATTGAATGCCAAAACGGATCGGGAAAAATCCTGAGATACATTCAATAATTAGAAGTACGTCTCTACTTTCTAATTACACTAATCAATCACCTATCATGCATCATTAAGTCACTAATCTAATCGTTCTAAACTAATCTAACCACCTAATTGCGCTTAATTAAATCTAATCAATTCTTAAGCATCATTAGCAAACTAAGCAAGGATTAGTGAGCAAAAATCACTTGTGCAAAGCAAAAACTGGAACACTGCGATGGTGACACGATGGCGGTCGAATTCCGAATTTTCGTCGGCATCGGCGGACACTCGAGCCGGGCTCAAAGCCTTGCAAGCCCACAACAATTGCTGGGCTTGGGCCGAACTTGGGCCTGAGCTTGGGCTAACTTGCTTCGCGGGCCCAAGAACTTAATTGATGGGCTGCTTCTTGGCTGAAATGTGGGCTGAAACGAGCGGGCCTCAGAGGACTTGCTGGAATTGGGCCTAAAAAATTGGACTTGCGAAGTGGGCTACTGGACTCTTGAAGACTTCGCTGGGCTGAGGACAGTTGCTAGGCTTGAGGTGGGCGTGGATTCACGGGCTTCAATTGGTGTGCTTCGGTGGGCTGGACTGTCGCAACGAGAGAAGACGCGGACGAAGAAGCAGCTTCGTCTGAGCTGCGAGGTCAACTTCGGTGGAGATGCTGACCAGGTGGGGACGTGGACTGGCGATGCAGGCGTGAGGCTTCGGTGGAGCTTGATTCGTGGCAGAGGAGTAACGGGCGATCAACCAAGGCTTCAACGAAGAGGAGTGTTGACCGAAGGAGGGCAGACCGTGGACGTGTGACAGCTTCTTCAGTGGGGGCTGGGCTGTCTTTGGTGAGGATGAAGACAACGCTGCTTGAGGACTTCTCTCGGTTGGAACTCTGCAGGGCTTTGCTTCGGGGTAGCTGGAGGAGACGTGGGCTTCGCTGGGTGACGTCACAAATGAAGAAAAGAAGACGTGGGGTCTTCGGTGGCAGCTTGAGGAACAAACGGGCAGAAGTTGGGGGCGGTGGAAGTCGTGAGAGACGCTGGCAAAGAGAGGGAATTGTTGGCTACACGTGGGGCTTTGATCAACAAAAGAGGAGAGGAAGGCTTCTTGTTGACCAAAGGGACAAAACATGGTGGGGATGGGCGTGAATTGCAAAGGGAAAAAAATGAAAGAGCAGCTGCTAGTGTCGACCTCGAGCGGAGCAGGGAAGAAAAATAAAAGAGGAACCATGGAGGGGAGAAATCGATCACGCTGGCGTGCGTAGAGCAGAGGCTGAAGGAGAGAGGGCTTAAAGTCAAGATAAATATCTCTCTAATTAAAGCTTTGTCCCCCTCTAATGTCCTCATGCATATCCCTTGGTCCCCTAATTCTTTCTTGCATTTTATTTCCATAAATGACCCACTTTTGATGCCAAAATGCCACTCACCAACCAAAGCTCCGAATTTCTTAATTTTGACTTCAATTTCTTCAAGAACTTTCCCAAATCGACGTCCAATTTCGTTGAAGAAAAATTCCATATAATTTTTTGTAAGTCCCCAACACTCAAAGGCTCGGCTTGGAAGTCCAAATTTCCTTTAATTTGGCCCATCCAAATTTCTGTTAATTTTCCGCAACGTACGAATCGATTTTCTGTAAAAATCTTGGAATCTCTGAAAAATCTTCGGAGGATGAGTCAACATTCATAAAATAGATCGTGACATGAAAGAACTTTCAATTTCTAAAATCGGGTTCAAACTCGCGGTTAATTTCAATCCGATACGATTTTAGCGTGACCTAGTTTACTGGGTAGCTTTTAGGAATTTTTTTGGTGCAATTGAGTGACAATGTACATCTTCGACACATTGGTGACTCTCGATTGTCGTGAAAATCTCAAGGTTTCAATTACTGACACAGGATACCCAAAACGACAGAATATCAATTTAGTGCCGATCGATGATAATTCAGCAATAAGGTGGAATCACCCACACTTTGATCACATATCTCAGTCGAATCGACCTATCTCTGATCTCTGATCGATTTTGACAATGCCGTAATGACCCTTGTAGACCAACACGATCGAGCAGTCGATTCCTGGTTGAATTCTCAAGTCCATTAATTTAGATTCCTTAATTGCTTTTTCAGATAGTCCGGTTATCTCGTGAGTGATCAGCTCAAAGCATAACACTATTGGCGCGTCGATAAAAGACCCGATTTATTCAATTGACATCAGGATTGAAAATCCAGGATCTCACACTTCCTTTGGCCGTTCCATCCACCTACAAGACCCCCTTAGCCCCCGGGAACCATCGGTTGCCAACCACCCGCTCGTCGAGCTCCGATCAGCCCGTTTCCTCGTCGTTCAGCCATTGGTTCTCCTCTGTCCAGCAAGCAGAAGCAGAAGCCGAACCAGCCTTTGTTTTCTTATTTTACAACCCAAAAACATAGAGTAAAGTAGTGGGTTTTTCAGCAGCTTTGTGGCCTGTTTTGAGGTGGTTCCGAGATCTTGAAAGTTAGGCTCGCTTTGGAGAGAATCATCCCCATCGTGTCCCTGTCGATTTGCACCGATCGGTTCGCCGAACAAGTGAGTTTAACTCACTAATCCTCGCTTAGTAGGTTAATTATGCTTAGAGATTGATTAGATTAATTAAGCACGGTTTAGGTGAATAGATTAGATTATATTAGTTAATTTAATTATCCGCCGATGCATGTTAGGTGGTTAGTCAGTGTATTTAGCAAGTAGACACGTGCTAGTATTTATTTAACAAACCTTGAAATTTTTCTAGGTCCGTTTCGGCATCCATTTAGGCATTACGAGACTAAATTGGAGTTATTTCCATTTATTTAATGTTTTCCGTAATTATCTAATTAATTATTTATTTTCCGGAAATTAGGCTGGATAATCGACGATCGGAATTTTATGCTGGTTATGGTGGTGCAATCTTTTTATTTATTTAAGCTCTAATTTGTGCTGAATTGATTTAATTGTGATTTTAGGATTTTATTCCTAAATTGGATAATTTTGGTAATTAATTGGAGAATTACCGTGCGTCGGTCTACAACACCAAAAATTTATTTTGGGACTACTGAAAATAGTGGAAGGTTCAAAAGTGAAAATCTTATATTTTGGTTAAGGCCGGCCGTGTACCCACATACGCGTATTTTTATCGAGTATGATAAAAAGGGTAAATTGATTGCGTCTTCAAAACAATATACTATAACAACTCGATGATTTGTATGTCATATTGGAGAATGGACGTTATACTATCATAACTCGATGACTCTCCTGTCATCTTGAGAAGTAATTGCATGTATACTGGCTCGGTGACTTTATATGTCATCTTGGAGATAGGACTGTAACGACCCGGGCCTCACTGTGTAATATTGTCCGCTTTGGACACTGAATTCTCACGGCTTTAAAATGCGTTACACAGATTAGAGGGACCCAAGCCTTATAAACTAGCCCAGGACTCCCCCCTAAGCGATGTGGGACTAGAGAGGGACCCCTTCCCCTTCCCTGCGCACGTCCGGGGATCGAGGTGTGGACGCACCACCATCCCTCCTCCCCGCACACCGTCGCTTGGGCTATCACACCCCCCACCCCTTAGGAGCACAGCGTCCTCGCTGTCGCCCCACATGCGGTCGGGAGTCGACTCTGAGACCATTTGTAACGACCCGGGCCCCACTGTGTAATATTGTCCTTTTTGTTTACTAAGTCCTCACAGTTTTAAAATGCATTACACAGATTAGAGGGACCCAAGCCTTATAAATTAGCCCAGGACTCCCCCCTAAGCAATGTGGGACTAGAGAGGGACCCCTTCCCCTTCCCTACGCACGTTTGGGGACCGAGGTGCGGATGCACCGCCATCCCTCCTCCCCGCGCACTGTCGCTTGGGCTGTCACAAGGACGGTATCACTTAATAGCTCGATGACTCTATATGTCATTCTGAGAAGGAATTGCTTGTATACCGACTCGATGACTCTATATGTCATCTTGGAGAAAGGACGGTATGACCCAACAGTATGTTATAACGGCTCGATGATTCTATATGTCATCTTAGAGATAGAACATTATGCACAGGTATGTTATAACGGCTCGATGACTCTATATGTTGTCTCGGAGATAGAACATTATGCATACCCACTCGATGGCTCTATAAATCATCTGGAGATAGATAGTACTGTCTATATTTCACTTTGATTAAGGAATCCTGGATTTTAATTAGATTCATAAATGGTATTGAATGGGCCAACCAAGAGATGATTGTGATGACATGTAATCGACCGGGTCGATTAATTGATGATTCGATCTAATTTGATTGAGTGATATAATTATTAGTATTTATGAATTGAACTGACTTGTAGGAAGGAACTGAGGCCAATGTAAGTCCTCTAACGCCTAATTGTGCTTAGGCAGCCCTTAGGGCGTAATTTTCTTCCTAATCAGGTCTTAGAGAGTTGAACTTGCTAAGACATTGTCCCACTGGTTATTGTATAACCATTTTTAGGTCCTTAGAGGAAGTTAGTGGAGAATTGGAAGCCTCGGAGCTTGGGAAGGGGAGATCGAAGAATCATCAAACTTGTCTGAGTAAAGAGTCTTAGGACAGTTCCTTTTTTGTTAAGCCGATATTTTTGTAAGTGATCTGATGTTGTAAATAAACCTGTTTGTTATAAAAGGTTTGTTTTGATTTGAAAAAAGTTGGCCCTACTTTCCTATCCCATTGCTTTATTGTCTAGGGATTTATATCTGCTTCCGCATGTGTATATTAAAATGAATGGGTCGGCGATACGTCTTGGGACATCGCTATTATATCGACAGAGCAGGGATGGGCACGGGTTCGGAGGATCAAGGCGTGACAGCATGTCACGCTAGAGGAGATAGGATTTCCCTTGGCCTATGTGAAAAACTTGTACTGTGATGTAAAAAAAAAAAAAAAAAAAAGAGGGCCTGTAGAGAAAGGGGCTTGTAAAAGTACTATTATAATATATGTCAATGTTTTTCCAGTTATTGTTTGTCCGGGGAGTTATTTGTTCACGTTTCCGCATGTGCATAATAATAAGATAAAAAGAATTAGGATGGCAAAAAGCCTGGGACGTCACGAAAGTAATCCCTACCGCTTAAGACCCTGGAGATGGAGTTGGGGTCGTGACACTACATGTCCAAGAGGATCCTTTCAAATGCCTTTCTACTTGAAAATAAAAACTTTGAAAATTTTCACTGGTTCAAGCCACACAACGAAGGAGAGTTCAGAATGTGGATCCCACACCAAACTTTCGACATCTGCCGTTGCAGACCACCTATATTCCGAATGTAAAGGTATTCTTCCATCCTTCTGAAATTTATAAATGAAAAAAAAAAAAAAACGCACCAAAATCTCAAAGATATACAATATGCAATGTGAATTAGCAGTATAGTCCAGGATACAAAGATCAAGTCATGGGACATTGCCGCAGCAGTACAATCAACAGCATTAGCCAACAGAGATGAAGCCCTCATACAAAAGTTTACGGTCAATGCTTCGCAATCGTCTCTAAATTTTAAAATGGAATAAAAGGGAAAAATCCAGAGACAAATTCCTTACCACAAATTGAGCAATAAGGCGATAAGGTCCATAAGACCCTAAATGATGTCTAAGTGAAATTTATTCAAGAATAAAAACTCGATATTCTGGTTGACACTTGATTTTAGCCAACAAGTCATACCCAGAATGTGCAGGTTTAGCAGGATTTGCGTGAATCCGAATTGAATGGCTTGATGCTCCTGCCCCATGCATGACTTTATAGAAGGTGTTGACGATTGTTGGCTTGACCATATTGACAAACTATTTCATCATGTGATTAGTCGTTTCATTGTGGTCTTCGTCAAGAATTCTCCTCATGATAGCTAACATTGCAGGATTTGGCTCCAACTGCCTTCTTTGCTTATTGGTGAGTTGTTTGAGGATGTCGACATGTCCATCTTGAGTTGTTATGCCATGGTGATTCAATTGATTTCTCAGAGCGTCCTACTCTGTCATTACTAGGTTGTGGTGACAAAGTTATTTCCACTAGCATTGTTGGTATCAAGTTGATTTCTTGTTCTCATCATTATATTTCCTCAAATTAGCTACTTTGGTCCAATTAGGCATGCCAAAAAGATATTTCACCATAATTTCTCCAATGACAAAATATTTTTTACGAAAAATCATTATTCGGTTTTCAATTAGAGGAGACAAGGTCCTACGATAACTCTAGACAAGAAATATCATGGGTAAATAAGGAACTCAACAATTTCCTTTCGGATAGAATTGTACAAATACAAGTCGTGTCAAAATTTAATTGATGACAAGGCTTAGAGAATACAGCTGCTACAACAGAATCGCATGTAAACAATTCATGCCTGAATTTGATTGATGACAAAGCTTGAGAACGCTAAGATTTTACGCTAGAATTTAATTGATAACACAACACTCGAGATAGAAATACACACCGGAATTTAGTCGACATGGCAGAATTTAACCGACATGCAAGTTTGGAAACTAAAAATAGAGTGCAAGGAAATAAAGATAATTGAAATTTTGCATGCTTTTTTTCATTTGTGCGGGGAGATCTCCAGTAGGTGATTGGCAGTATTTGTAGTAATCATGCCATAACTGCTCTCAAGCAGTTTACAGCCACGTGCCATGACCTCGTTTCCAAACAATTGTTCCTCTAAATACGGGTGTTTATTGCTCCACTACCTCAATCACTTCTGTCTCTAAGGACTTCAACCTTCCACATCTTGATACTCTCTACGCGTTCAACTTCCTTCTAGCGCCACGACATTTACCAACCTCAATAATCGATACCTTTGTCGATGAATCACGTGCTTGATAATATTCACACTCCAATCATGTGTCTATCCATATCGACTGCTTGGTCAATTTTTGGTGCAAACAATATACATTCTCAAAATTGAAAATAGCGTAATCGGTATGTTTTGTTATAATTGACTTACTCCACAAACATGGAAAAGTACATCCTAGATGATTACTTAACTATCGGAAGAATTAATCCATTAATATTTCTGGCATATGTTTTTTTTTTTTTCATACTTCACAGGTCATTTATCCACGGGAAAATTTTAAAAAGTACTTGAAGTGAAGGTGTTTTATGAAAAAAAGAACCTAAAGTGGACATTGTTTCAAATAAAGGTCTAAAGAAACCAATTTGGTCTCAGATAAGGACCCAATTTTACTGACTGGCCAAATCTTATCTCCGGCTAGGGGCATTTTCGTCCAAGTATAATTTTTTCTTGATTTTTATTTTTCTTTTTTCTTTCTCTCTTTCTTTTTTTCTTGTTCTTTCATTTTCCTCACGCTCTAGCTGCCCCCACCTGCGAGCTCAATGAATTACCAGGACCAAGATGAGGACCAGCTGGTCATCGACACCTCCATCTTCTACACTATCATCACTCATTAGCCCCCCTCTCTCTTTATGCCATCTCGTCTCATGACCAGCACCAGCTTTTCTTCAATGCAAGCCATTGTAGCACAACCTAGCTTGTTGAATATTCTAAGTTACACTCCTTGAAATTGTTCGTAAACGATTCTGCGAAGCCAAAAGTGACAAGCCTACAATATGATTCCTTTATGCCGACAGCCATTGCAAGTTCCAGTCTGATTTGATTGTCTTTCTTAGAGACATACCACGGGCCCCAAAGATGTTTGATGAAATGCCCGAACAGATATATTTTGTTTAAACAATGGATAATTAGAAACTTCTTCCTTTCTGATGTGACAATACGATTGTCCAGGGCTTCAATATATCAAAGTGCTCGATGCCAAGAAGGTGTTGAGCAACAAAGGCCGTTGCTGAAGCTGATAAAAAGGTTTATAACTTCCGAGAGTTGCAGAACAATAAGTTTAAGCAAGAAGCTCAAAAGCTGCAGTTTAGGATGAGAAATGAGTTCATTGTAGAGCTCCAAGAAAAAGGGCATGATATCGCATGAACAAGGAGTATTTGAGAACATGTTATGAAGCAAAAAGTACTATGAGCAAATTGGTAGTGTTGAATTTGCTGACAAAGTTTGAGCACTTTAGGGTTGGCCTCTTATCTAGCTTTTTGCATTTTTGGTTTGTTTGAAATCATTACTCTTAATAAAATTTCTTCAGTGTTATCTGGATCTTGATTTATCTTGACCAGTAAATTTGAGCATAAATGTCGCAATCATACAATTCCTCTGACATTATGTTGAATCAGGCGTAGTGATTTAGTAGAGTGCATATCATTTGCCACAGTGTCTAATGCTTTGAAGTTGTGTTGCTACCAATTTGACACAACTTAGATCATATTCTCGGATGATTTTCATCATCAACCGTTGCCAGTTTTTGCTATTAGTGGAATGAAAAATCCATATATGTTGTGCTATGAATTCTTTTTCATTAGATTACCAATACAGGCGCACAACTAATATGGGAATGAGTTGACATTGTGTTGAATTGAGTTCAACTACACAAACTTCTACCATTGCTGAGATCATCCTCCTGAATGTCGGAACAAGTTGTACATCTCATGGAAACAATGCAAGACTATAACTTCTTGAATATTCTCTTATCATCTTATGTGCAAAATCTTCTTCAGCACCAAGTTTATGCAATTGTTTGTCCTTGTATCGTTACAACAGGATTGAACTTTGCACTTTGAAGCACTCAATAATTATACAAGGAAGATTGCTCAAATTAATTCCAGAACTCCTCCTGGCAGACAGCCTACATTAAATCCTTAACGTAACTCCTCTTAAGCCTCTGGCTAATGTTACCAATTGGTTAATCTTCTTGGCAACACCTTTTTGCTTTTGCCAAGACTCCACAACCACCGACTTGTTGTCCAAACTAATCCCTTTAGCGACTAATGTTCTCTCACCTCAAGAGCGCATCAAACTCCACGTATTCCCCGCCTTGCACCAACCCAACAACTGCAATTTTTGCACTGATTTTGGTCCTGCTTGCCAACAATGGAAGCAAAATTATTCAAGCATCGCCATATCATTTTGTCTGACTGACTTGAGTTGGAGACTATTTCAACCTTGGCAAAGGTTTTGCCTCATCAATTTCGAATTTGGGCCACGTTGCCGCCATTGATTAGTCCTATTCAAGCTGTCGACCTTGTCTGCCACCACCCTTGATAAAAATTCCAGAACCTTTGTTGTCAGATGGAGGTAGATCTGATCCCAAGATTAAGCATGAAGAAGCCGAGATCTGATGCGTCTTGAGGATATAAGGATTTCGTAGTCAGAGAAGGCAACCGACAGTATATAACTTCAAGCTCGTAGGTGGTGGAGCTGTAGGGAAGGGGGAGGCTGAGAAAGATGAAGGAAAAGAAAATAAAAAGAAAGAGAGAAAAATGAAAGAAAAAGAAAAATAAAGAAAAACGTCCATGGACAATAATACCCTCACTATAAATTAAATTTCACCAACTGGTTAGTTCAAACCCTTATTTGAGGCTAAGTTGGCCACTTGAGATCCTTATTTGAGACAAGTGTTGACACCTAAATTTTGGAGACCCGTTTAGTCATTTATTGCATTAAAAATTAGGGGTTAATTTTATCTCTGAGAAAATAGTTAATTGCATAGCATATAGTTTTAGGTGCATTTATTTACATTGGGCCGGTGACGGATGTGTTCGAATTAATGCTTCAGAAACTTTAATTTGATGAGTCAGGCTAAGCTCACGAAGAGAGCAAATTGGCCTAAGCCTGTATCCTTGAGGAGATTTTACGGATTTATATTTGTGAGATTTCAATTCATAAGCAAATATTGCGTTTGGAAAAGAAATTTTTGTGGATATGATTTTGAAAAATTAAAAACCCTAATCTGTGGCCTATAAATAGATTAATATGCGTAGGGTTTTCGGGGGCCACACAATTCCATACATGGCCAGCATTGGGAGAGGACCGGGGGGAGAGAAGAGATTTCGTTTTTCTAGCCGTCAAGGCTGGTCACCTTCAACAGCCGTGCCCAAGTTCTCGTACCAGCAACGTCACTGTCCATCATGCGTTTTCTCGACGCTGATTCACGAGAACCGGCTCAGCGAACGCCTAGTAACGCCAACGACCAGTGAGCAAGGTTCAGTAGAGTCCCGTCGGCACTTCAACGCTTCACATCTGTCCCCGACGACTGGTCATGCTTGTGCGCCACTTGCAGTGATTTCTCCGCTCGACGAAGAACTCAGCCATCCCAGCGCATTCCAGTCCAGCACCGGCATCATCTCCAACCCCGCCACAGCCGCTTTAACGATTTTATGAGCAACTCAAGTGACACCAGCAAAGCATCCAGGTCGACTCTTCATCAATTCTTTTTTGGTCACATCCCCATTATAGTTTCTTTCCCTCCAGGATTCGTCAGTGGGCACAAAAGGACGTTCGCAATACGCGGGGAAATTTGTCCTGTTTTGGCCAAGTTTTTTAAAAAAGAGAAAGATTGATAGCGAGGCTTATTACTGCCGATCCCCACGGCGATGAGCTGCTGATCTGATCGCTGACCAACCCGATGCCTTCAACATGTCGCTGCCTCCCCTCTTCTGCTGATCTCCAGCAGAGCCTTTGACGAGTCGAACGTACCCACTCGGATCCGAACCACACCAGTAGCCCCGCAGATTTTCGACGAAGATACTGCTTTCCCTCGACACCGATCCAGCCACGTTTCTGTTTTGTAGGTTCATTGAGGGAATCTTTGGCCAAAGCACGACCTCGCGTCATACGAGGGACCCGAGAACTAAGAGCAAAAAGATGGATTAAGTGGAGACCGATTCTTCATCTCTATCTGATATTTATATTCTATTATGTCTTGACTTATTTCCCCAGGATCCATTTATGGTGGCCACATGCAGAACACCCTCGAAGAAGAAATAACAAAAGAAAGCCCAGAGTCCTTACCCTCGGCGAGTTTCTGAACTAATCGAAACTTTCCAATGAACACCACCACACACCGCCGGTCATTCGTTGAGCAGACTCCGATGAGTTCAAATTTGGTAATATTATTTGCGAAATTAGGTAATTATCTTATCAAAATTTGATTTGGATCTTTTATTGCTTAATACATGATTTTCAATATCTTACGTGCAATCGGCGTGTTCCCAATTAGGATTGATTGCCTAATTCGCAACCGCACACTGATTTTTTATTCCATCTATAAGGCTTTAGATGAAATAATTAATCAAGCGGGAATAAAATTGATATTTTGATCTTTAAGGCTTAAGATCAATTTATCGATTTTATTAGCAAAATATTATCCCTTGACCTGAACGATGTATGATATCTATGATTTGGAATGGTCTGTCTTGTCTTAATTGCTTTATTTATCTTGAAATATGTTTGAGTTAGAATATTGCATGCTCTAGGGTTATTTGCATATTTAGATTAAGCATTTTATCTATCATGAGTTATCGAAAATAAAAAAATAAAAAACATAAATTTAGGATGTTAGATTTTTGTTAGCTTAAATTGCATGTTTAATTATTTGACATTTTTTTAATTTCGAAATTAATTAAAAACAAAAAAACAAAAATCATATGTCATGTAGAATTAGGACATCTTTTGCACGATTGCGCACCCGCATGATCACCTCACATGTTAGGGAAATAAATTTAAAATCAATCCAAGCTGCTTGCCAAACATTTTTCAAAATAAAAAGAAAGGTACTGAAAAAGCGTTAGAGAAATCTAGCGTAATCAAGTCCCCGAACTCATAAATCTCTGCTTCGTAGGAGTAAAGTAAATCTCCCATTACTTTACTTGGGTTTCTAATCGACCCACCAAAAATAGATTAGTGGCGACTCCCAATTGAAAATCAATCGCTTGGGAGAGCCCGAGTTAAGTTTAGGCTTAACAATCCATTAGCCAAATCCTAGGTGGTTCACACCCGAAAATTTTGGTCGCGACAACAAGGTTCACTTTAGGTCATCTTTTGAGAAAACACCTCAACTTCATGCCCCTATTTGAAATTTTCCTTTTGTCTACTAGAAAACATTCTCGATCTAAATTAATATAATCAATTGAATATTACTTGCAAAGGAAAATCAAATAAACGGTCATTGTAGTCCC
The DNA here is from genome assembly GCF_016545825.1 of Eucalyptus grandis. Taxonomy (NCBI): domain Eukaryota; kingdom Viridiplantae; phylum Streptophyta; class Magnoliopsida; order Myrtales; family Myrtaceae; genus Eucalyptus; species Eucalyptus grandis. The sequence continues at coordinate 21,804,114 of NC_052616.1, forward strand.
ATAGGGTCACAACCTAATTCGAGATGATTGGCAAGTCACAAAAATTTCGTGTAAGAAAAGAAAGTTCATACTATCTCTGTTCTATGTCTTATATTTTTTTCATCTATCTACCAATTGTATGTACTAGAAGTAACTCCATATCAGTGCATAATTTGTATTTATCCCTTTCGAATGATTCCACAACCGAGTGTTTGATATGTTAATCGCATAAAATTTTGAGATTAGAAAAAATAAGCTATAGAAAATTTATCGTTTTCAAAGAAAACAGTCGAAACATGAATTTCAGAAGGCAATATAAACATCAATTTATGATAAACATAAAGACGTCTTTTCAACTTGAGGCTCTAACCTGGCTGTTCTGAGCTAGAAGTATGGCAAGCATTTGCTCGTATTTTCTTACATGAGGTTGAGCCCAAGGTTTGATATCAAAATGGAAAACATGAATAACCCCGATGTTTGTCCCATTTTCAAACTCGGCACTAAACATTTAAAAGTCAATTTCTACGCAACTGAAGTGTATTGTGTATTATGACCACTTTAATCACGTCAATATTTTGATTAGTCGTCCAATTATGAGAAAATTTACCATCCCTTGCATTTGGATACTTTTTTGGCTGAAATACATTACTTGAAAATAGACTTGCAAATCATTGAAAGCATTGAAGTAGATTAACATTTTGATCTAATATCAAGGGAAGCTCACACCCACACAACATATTGACCAAGGGAAAAGTGTTAAAAAAGTCATAAACCTTTTGCATTTGTATCAATTTAATCCTAAACGTTTTTTTGGTGTCAATTAAGTCATCAACCTTTTTACGTTATGCCAATTTAGTCATTTCCAGCTAATTTTGGTCGGATTTTGCTGACTAGACGCCGACTGGCTAATGTGGATAATTTTTAATAATATTTTAATATTTTTAAATTTTTCTTTTTATTTTATTCATTTTTCTTTTTCCTCCTTCTTCCTCCTCCAGCCGCCGAACCTTGGCGACTAGCCAAAGGCAACGTCCGGTGAGGTCGAGGTTAACCTCACCGGCCACCTCACTAGTGGTTGCGATAGCGGCCTGGCATTGGGCAGCAAGGCTCGCCCATGACCGACGAGGGTGAGGCTCGACCCTCGCCGCATTCGGAGAGGGCGAGCCTCGTGGCCACTAGCGAGGTGGCCGGCGAGGTTGACCTCGACCTTGCCAGCCGTCACCTCTAGCCGATCCCCAAGGTCCAATGACCGGCTAGAGAAAGAAGATGAGAAGAAAAAAAATTAAAATATTATTAAAAGTTGTCAATGTCAGCGCTGATCAGGCCACATCAGTCGACTGACGTCCAATCAGCAAAATCTGGCCAAAATTGGCTGGAAAATACTGAATTAGCACAACGTAAAAAGGTTTAGGACTTAATTGGCACAAAAAAATGGTTTAGGACTAAATTGGCACAAATGCAAAAGGTTTAGGACTTTTTTTTTAACACTTTTCCCTATTGACCAACTCTCATACATTTTACATAAGATACATGAAACGTCAAACTTGTTGACCATTCAACTTGTTCCCGAGTTCTCTTCCTTTATAATTTTCTAAGGAGGGAGAGCAGCAACTCGCTTTTATCAAACCAGGAATTCCATGTGGACAACAATATGGAATCCTAGGCAAATCTTACACTAAGGGCGTGTTTGGTAACGTTTCTGTTCCTGGGAATAACTTCTGATCAGAAATGATTCTTTTTTATTATGTTCCCGAGAATGATTTTCAAGTATTTTAAGTCGTTTGGTAACTATCTAAAATTTCAATTTCCTAAATAGAATTGTGTTTGGTACCATTCTTAAAATTTTTAATCCAAATCATTTTTTTTATAATTTTTAAATAATTTTATTACTTTTTCTCTTTTTTTTTTTTTAATTGTTTTCTTTTCTTTCTCTTCTTCTCCTTCAAGGTTTTCCGGTTGCCACCTTTCAGATGACCGGTGACCTCGCCGACCCTCGGTGAGGCCGCGCCTCGTCGGCCAAGCCTTGGCCGGGCGAGTGGCCTCACCCAAATCTGGCGAGGCTGAGATCGCCCACCACCCGTGGAGCTTGACCTCGCCGGGCCATTGTGAGGTTGGCCTCGCCTTGGCTGGGCGACGCCGACCTCGTGGTGGCTCGGCGAGGTTGAGCCTCGTCGGCCAGCCTCGGGCCGAGCCTCGCCTGTGGTTGGATGAGCCTCACCCAGCCAAGCGAGGCTCACCAGTGGCCAAGGGAGGCCTAGGCGAGCCTCCGACGAGCTTGCTGGACCTTGCCCAACTGGTCGCCAGTGACCGGCGGTGGTGGGCGGTAGACAACAACAGCAACAGATGGCAATGGCGATGGCGGCAGTAATTGAAGAAGAAAGAGGGAAGAAGAACAAGAAAAAAGATAAGAAAAGAGAAAATATAGGTTGGTTAGTTTTAGAATTGTTCTCGAGAGCAAAGAATCAACTTTTTTTTACTTATCAATTTTGTTTCAAATCTATTTCGAGAACAAAAAAAAAAATTGATTCCGGGAACAAAAATTTTACCAAACGAATTGCTGTTCCAAATTTGATGCCGGTAACAAAAGAGTAGAAATTATTATTGTTTGGCAAGTTGCCAAACAGAGCCTAAGAAACCCACCAGAGCATATGTCTCGGGACATCTTCCCATTCTCGGCTTCATATACATTCAGCTGCGGAGGATGGCAAGTATAGTGACTACATCGAAAGGATTGAAGTCTAGGGCATCGTCTAGCAACAAAGTAGCACTTTGAATGGATGGAAACTTCACTGCTGCAAGAGCTTTTTCCATCTCTCCGCCATCTCAAAGTGCCTCGTGCTTTATTCGAATAAAAAAGATCCAAGATATTATAATCATTATTTGGTAGACGACAGCAACAGCGGATGGCAATGGCGATGGCGGCAGTAATTGAAGAAGAAAGAGGGAAGAAGAAGAACAAGAAAAAAGATAAGAAAAGAGAAAATATAGGTTGGTTAGTTTTAGAATTGTTCTCGAGAGCAAAGAATCAACTCTTTTTTACTTATCGATTTTGTTTCAAATCTATTTCGAGAACAAAAAAAAAAAAACATAAAAATTTGTTTCCGAGAACAAAAAAATTTACCAAACGAATTCATTGTTCCAAATTTAATGCCGGAACAAAAGAGTAGAAATTATTATTGTTTGGCAAGTTGCCAAACAGAGCCTAAGAAACCCACCAGAGCATATGTCTCGGGACATCTTCCCAATTCTCGGCTTCATATACATTCAACTGCGGAGGATGGCAAGTATAGTGACTACATCGTAAAGGATTGAAGTCTAGGGCATCGTCTAGCAATAAAGTAGCACTTCGAATGGATGGAAACTTCATGCTGCAAGAGCTCTTTCCCATCTCTCCGCCATCTCAGTGCCTCGTGCTTTATTCGAATAAAAAAGATCCAGGATATTATAATCATTATTTGGTAGACGACAGCAGCATCGGATGGCAATGGCAATGACGGCAGTAATTGAAGAAGAAAGAGGGAAGAAACAAGGAAAAAGATAAGAAAAGAGAAAATATAGGTTGGTTAGTTTTAGAATTGTTCTCGAGAGCAAAGAATCAACTTTTTTTTTACTTATCGATTTTGTTTCAAATCTATTTCTGAGAACAAAAAAAAAACATAAAAATTTGTTTCCGGGAACAAAAAATTTACCAAACGAATTGCTGTTCCAAATTTAATGCCGGGAACAAAAGAGTAGAAATTATTATGGTTTGGCAAGTTGCCAAATAGAGCCTAAGAAACCCACCAGAGCATATGTCTTGGGACATCTTCCCAATTCTCGGCTTCATATACATTCAGCTGTGGAGGATGGCAAGTATAGTGACTACATCATAAAGGATTGAAGTCTAGGGCATCGTCTAGCAACAAAGTAGCACTTCGAATGGATGGAAACTTCACTGCTGCAAGAGCTTTTTTCCATCTCTCTCGCCATCTCGTGCCTCGTGCTTTATTCGAATAAAAAAGATCCAGGATATTATAATCATTATTTGGTAGACGACAGAAGAAAGCGGATGGCAATGGCGATGGCAGCAGTAATTGAAGAAGAAAGAGGGAAGAAACAAGAAAAAAAGATAAGAAAAGAGAAAATATAGGTTGGTTAGTTTTAGAATTGTTCTCGAGAGCAAAGAATCAACTTTTTTTTACTTATCGATTTTGTTTCAAATCTATTTTTGAGAACAAAAAAAAACATAAAAATTTGTTTCCGGGAACAACAATTTTACCAAACGAATTGCTGTTCCAAATTTAATGCCGGGAACAAAAGAGTAGAAATTATTATGGTTTGGCAAGTTGCCAAACAGAGCCTAAAAAAACCCGCCAGAGCATATGTCTCGGACATCTTCCCATTCTCGGCTTCATATACATTCAGCGGAGGATGGCAAGTATAGTGACTACATCAGAAAGGATTGAAGTCTAGGGCATCGTCTAGCAACAAAGTAGCACTTCGAATGGATGGAAACTTCACTGCTGCAAGAGCTCTTTTCCATCTCTCCGCCATCTCAGTGCCTCGTGCTTTATTCGAATAAAAAAGATCCAGGATATTATAATCATTATTTGGTAGACGACAGCAGCAGCGGATGGCAATGGCGATGGCAGCAGTAATTGAAGAAGAAAGAGGGAAGAAGAACAAGAAAAAAGATAAGAAAAGAGAAAATATAGGGTGGTTAGTTTTAGAATTGTTATCGAGAGCAAAGAATCAACTTTTTTTTACTTATCGATTTTGTTTCAAATCTATTTCTGAGGACAAAAAAAAATAAATTTGTTTCCGGGAACAAAAATTTTACAAAACGAATTGCTGTTCCAAATAATACCGGGAACAAAAGAGTAGAAATTATTATTGTTTGGCAAGTTGCCAAACAGAGCCTAAGAAACCCACCAGAGCGTATGTCTCGGGACATCTTCCCAATTCTCGGCTTCATATACATTCAGCTGCGGAGGATGGCAAGTATAGTGACTACATCAGAAAGGATTGAAGTCTAGGGCATCGTCTAGCAACAAAGTAGCACTTCGAATGGATGGAAACTTCACTGCTGCAAGAGCTCTTTTCCATCTCTCCGCCATCTCAGTGCCTCGTGCTTTATTCAAATAAAAAAGATCAGGATAATATATTCATTATTTGAGAGAGAGGTATCTTATCAAGGATGAAGCATTTGATGGACGAAAGCACCGATGGCAATTTCATGATATTGAACATGGCAATTGCATGTACCTAATAAAACCATAAAGTGCATAGATAAACTGCTATTTACGGTTGAAAGTTATAGTTCATGGTATTGGGCTCACATCCATTTCCTATTATACATTAAAGTAGTTTCTGCTACCATTGGTCGGAAAGATCTTTAATAACAGTTAAACCATTCAACTAGTATACATATTTTGATATGCCTCACCAAGAACAAAGCATATTTTTGGCAAATCATTCATCCAATACTTATTTAGATACAAGGTCCGAGTATTGGAGACGTGACCATTGAATGCATGCAAAAGAGGGTTTCAAAGAATCTGGTGAGATACGATGCTGGATTCTTTGTTTTGTAGGCATCGCAAGGGTCTTGCTTTGAAGCGCTTGAAAGACTAGTCAGAAAGAAAAAGAAATTCAGTTGGCTAACGCATGGAGCACCAAAAGATGAATAGCTCTATAAATAAGGTAAATATTTGGTCATGTTCATTATTGTTTTGGATAAACTTGGCACATATAAACGGGAAAGTATCTAGTCATACTCATTATTGTTGTGGATTTTTTGCATTTAGCATGTTCCCATAGTAAGAAATATTAACAAAGGCAGGTTTTGGTAGAAGTTTTTCAGAAGATAATAACAATCACAAAATGAGAAAATGGACAAAATGGGGAAAAAGCGAAAAAGGCTGGACTTGAGTCCGCTCAACCCTCTAAGTGTTTTACATATCACAAAATTTGTTTATTATTTTTTTTTTTTTGCGTAGATAAATAATGTCATTTTTGTGAAGATAATATTTTTGACGTTTTAAATTCGAAAAAACTAAAAAAAATAATCGTACACGCTCGTAACAATTGCTTGGAATCTGATCATTTTTTATGCATAATAACCTTGTAATGTGGGGGCTGATTGTGAGGCTAATTAACAAGAGTAAAGAAGCATGGTGCAACAATTGATGAAGGATTGTATGTATAGGCAAATGTATTGGCCATACTCATTACTATTGTGGATAAACTTGCATATTTGCAATTAATATATATTTCCATAGAAGCAATTGTCATTAAGGATAGGTCTATTAGAATGGTCCAGTCCAAAACGGGGTTGCACATTTATTCATGGATGAATATTCAAATTTTAAGGGAATTTGACTACCAACCTTAAGATTTTGAGAAATCACTGTAGACATGGCAATTTGACAAATTCGACATGTAAATGAGTTAGTACATATTATACGATGTGGAAATGGATGTTTTTAGCTCTGCTAATATTTCACTTGTCTATAGGGCTAATTTAGACAATAAATTATGTTCTATAATACTAGAATGTGGACTCTTGTGTTACATTATATAAATGATGAATGGTATCATGCATACTGTTGTATGCATTTGAGTATATTGCTGAGAGTTCATATGAAAAATTATTGCTTGTATTCGATACTTGCATTGCACATTGATTTGAACTTGCGGTCTTGTTTCCAACTCATATACATGTGTAAATAAAGGTGTTTTCTTATATCGTAAACCAAACATTTACTGAAACTAGAAAAATGATGTCACGTATCTATGGAACTAGTCAAAAGTATATATGGGACTTCTAAGTAACGTAATTAGCGGATGATTCACATCAGATTTTGCTGGTTAGACAAAATACGACAGAAAACATGTGCCAAGCTTGCCATTGCTTCAAGATTATGCTACTGTCGCAGGATTAACATGACAATTGTTAGAGATTCATGTCACATGTTTCATTATCAACATAGAAAACATTCAACCAATTTCATCAGAGATTTGCACATAATATGAGAAAGTAGATGGATGGTCCGTATAACAAAAATTTACTACAGAGTAACGCAAAAATTGAGGGAAGCTCACTCCCTACATCGACCCCTTATACAACTTTACATGTAATAGTCGCAAGTGAATCTATTGACCCTCAAGCAGACCCTATGTTCTCTTCCTCTATCTATCCATCAGACATGGAGTTTGCTTTGCAAATTGGAGTTCCATGGGACAATATAGAACCTGTGCAAACTTCACTTGCCTTCAATGGATGGTGATTCAGAGGAGAATTGACCACGGGCATGGTAAGGAGCTAGGGTGGAGTCGCCAACCATGTCTTCCTTCGTTATACTTCAAAACTTCTTTTCCCTTTTATCTTATTTCCTGTCCAGTCTGAACACTAAACCTGCCTAGAGTGAGATACCGCAATCTGCAACTAGCGCATGATGGTATGTTAGACCAATCGTCCAAATCGCACGTAAGAAAGATACTTAGTTGGATTGAAACAATAGTAGTTACGCTGGAATTTTGTTACTTTTTGATGTAGCCCAAGGCTGGCTACTCAACCAATAGGATCGGAAGAGTGACTCACACATATGAAAACTTAGTCACGAAATTAAGTAGAAATTTCTGTTTTGTACAAGCTCGGAAAAATGAGCATAACTTTGTCAATTCAAATTAGAATGACTTGATTCCAAAGCCAAAAGAACGGAGACTCGAAAATCTACAACTTTTGTGGTTTTGAGTTTTCTCATATAAGCACTATAGACTTGTCGAAATGGACGAAATGAATAAAAGGATAGAAACTTCAATGGTCACTCTTCTAGGCCTCCAAGGAAGTTGAAATGGGATCGATTCTTCGAGATCAATGGCTGCAATCAAGGATAGAGTGAAAAATTTTCTAGGTTTTCAAGGGGTTTGAACTCTTCAAGGTTCAAGGGAATTGCACTAAGTAAATTTTCATTAATCAAATTCGGTCTAGAATTTACAAAGGTTCAAGAGTGAAAAGAAGAAAAGACTAGATTCAAACCTAGAAACTAGTAATCATTTATGTACATAGAAACTAGAAGCTATTAAATGTACAATATTTCCAATGCTTGTGCTTTTCCCATAGAGTCTTGACGCAAGCTTCGATGAGAAATGAGAAGTCTTTATGACAAAGTCAAAGATGAGGCCTTATCGATTGGGACTTTTTGATGAGAGTGTTCTCAATCTTGAATGCACGCCGATCTTCTTGGTTGAACAAGTTGGTCTTGAATACGGGTTGCATCACTTTTGAAAATTCATACCTTTAATGAAGCTGACGATGTTGCAAACAGATCATTTTGGTAAATCATTGATCCGACTTTTCAGGGTTGAAGTGTATGATCTCCTACTGAAATCAAGAGTGTTTTTCGTATGTGAGCCATGATCTGGATGAAACAAATGGGTAGCAATTTAGATGCATCAATAGGTTTCTTGAGGAAAATAGTACAAAGGTTGACCGAAAGGCTTCATCTTAATCGAAATAAATAGTCATACATGAGGAAGACGGTAAGATTGTGGCCCAAGAGGAATTAGATGTTGAAGCCTGGAGCATCACAAGATCAAAGCTGTATAAATAGGAAAAGAATTTTGTCATTCTCATTATTGGTGGATACACTTGCACATTTTGCATTCAATGTATTCCCATACCAAGAAATATGATAAATAGTAGGTTAGGTAGGAAATGTCTTATCCACTGATGTGTCAATGCACATCCTTTGATCTTTACTTGACCTTTATAGAAAATCGATTAATCGAACCTTATACTGTTGATGATTTTACTTGATGGAAATTGCGGCGAGGTAACTCGATGATCAATATTCAATATTGTTATTGGATGCACCAATAAATGCCGAAGCCACGTACTTAACCTCCGGGTTACCATATGCAACTAAAAGCCGTAAATTGTTCATTTGATTTCTACTATATAAGAACCATCTTTGTGAATTAGAAGGATTTCCAATTTCAAACAAACTCATTGGTCTCGCATATATTATTTGATATTGGCCCAAATAGGATGGAGAGAAATTCTCTCTAAAGGCATTTAGTGACAAATTTATGTGAGAGAGAGCATGCCATGCTAATATCGCTTATTGGCAAAAGAAAACTATACATCTTTTTTAGCAAACGCAAGGTAAATAATTCATTATGATGTTATTACATAAACAAATACGGTTATCTTCATCTAAGATTTAATAGTTTTATGGTCATAACATCCTTCTAAATCTGTGTTTGTATATTGATTGAGTTGAGGAATGTAGAGGAGATCAAGCTTTTTGGATTAGAGTGTACAACAAAAGTTTTGTGAATTCCACTTAATAAACCCACTGTCGCGCGGGGTATGAGCTTGGGAGAGCTCGCGATCTCGTGAGGGAACTCTCGTGATCAAAGTACCCTTAAACTTGACCTTTCCCCCTTTTGACATTCGAGGGCGGCGAGATCGGGTCACGACAAACAGTAGACTCTAATTGGAGTGTGGAGGGAGATGACGAGGAGGACGAGGACCCGTAGTTGTTTGGAACCCCCCTTGTTTTGTAGACCTATCATGTGTGTGTGTGTATATATATATATCGACTTGGTTTGTGTATGACTTATTTCAATATGTATGTATATAAGTTTGTTGTTGGTTGTGGTTTTTGGTTTTCAAAATTTTGGTCTTACTTTCCTATCCCATTGATTTGTTGTCTAGGGATTCATTATCTGCTTCCGCATGCGTATTAAAATGAATGGGTTAGCGATGCGTCTTGGGATGTCGCTATATAATCGACCAAGCCGAGATAGGCACGTGCTCGGAGGATCGGGGCATGACATCCATGCCGCTTGAGAGAGGAGCCACAAGTTTTTGAAGCCATGTGAAGCCTTGAAAAGGAACATGAAAGCTTACATATGTGGACCAAAGACAAACACTGGAGTTCCTGTTTTTGGCGTACGTAGAGCATTTTTGTTTTGAGCTTGAATGCATTGTAATTTTGTGCAGTGAGTTTATGTCCAATGGAGTTGTTTATTTATAAACACTTTAGGTTTGAGGTTAAATTTAGGTGTGGGAAACACTCGAGCGTGTGAGCAATTGTAAACTTTGATTTTCCAATTATAATGGATTATTGCTGCTGGCTCTTCTTGTGGATATAGGTACTGATACTCGGACCAAACCACGTAAATGTCTAGTGTCCTTATTATTTCTCATTTATTTCTCTGGTGATTTTGCGTTGACGTAAATTGCGAGATTCTGTTGTTTCCGCATATTATATTACAACACTCTATATGCCAAACACTTGAGCGTGTGAGCAATTGTAAACTTTGATTTTCCGATTATAATGGATTATTTGCTGGTGGCTCTTCTTGTGGACGTAGGTACTGATACTTGAATCGAACCACGTAAATTTCTTGTGTCCTTATTATTTCTCATTTATTTCTCTGGTGATTTTGCTTTGACGTAAATTGCGAGATTTTGTTGTTTTCGCGTATTATATTACAACACTCTAGATGCCAGGGAACGTTTTCTGAATCTCTTTTGTGTTATGGAACACGTTACCACATTTGGTCTTGTTCAAATCTTCAACCTCTTTTGTAATAGTATCTATGACTCTTTGCAAATCATTGTTTCTAACATTACAAATGTCTTCAATGAAAATTTCTTGGTTTAAGACTGATACTAGACTTTTGGATCTTTAGCTTACAATCTGCTTGAGCAAAATCAGGGTTTTTATTTGTTAGAAAGCCTAACTAAAATTGTGACATCCTGAAATCCAGGTTCTGATTTCGATCAAAATAGTTGGGCATTTCATCGACGCATTTATAGTTCTTTTCCCTGAACTGATCACTCATGGGATAACTAGTCTATCGGGTGAAGCCATTAAGGAATTTTAACGCATTAGACTTGAGAATTCGATCAGGAAACGACTGCTCGACCGTGCAAATCTGCAAGAGATCATTACAACACAGTAAGATCGATTAGAAATCGGAGATAAGTTGACTCGACAAAGGTATGTGATTAAGTGTGGGTGATTCCACCTAATTGCACAATTCTTGTCGATCGGCACTAGACCAATTCTTTTGTCATTTTGATACCTCGTGTCTGTATTTGAAACCTTGAGATTTCTGCAACAACCGAGAGTCGCCAATTGTCGCGACCAATTTTTCGGGTTATGAACCACCTAGAGTTTGGCTAATGGATTGTTAAGCCTAAACTTAACTCGGGCTCTCCCAAGCCCATACCAATTCGCGACTTAGGTTTGAATTCTTAACATGCAAATTGATTTTATTTAGGAGTCGCCACTAATCAGTTTATGGTAGGTCGATTAGACACCTAAGTAAAATAATGGGAGAATTACGTTACTCTTACGAACCAGAGACTAAGGGTACGGGGACTTGATTACATTAGATTTCTCTAATGCCCTTTCGGTACCATTCTTTTTATTTCATTTTTTAAAAAAATGTTTGGCAATTGAATTGATTTTAATTTAACTTCCTAACATGTGAGGTGATCATACATGTGCGCATACCACCAATTTAACACTCAAGAAAGCAATTAAATATTGCAAAACATACCTAGGAGCAACGAAAGCATCTGCATTGTTAAATCAGAATTCACATCAGCAGCCCTAGATATGATTTCTAATTAACACGCAATTTCAATTTTTGTTTTCACTTTATTTAATGAAAATCATGACTTATGCAATGCATGTTAATGATCTAATATGACATGGCAGCATGACCTAAACTATATGACATGAAGAAATGCAATAATTAAATGCAATCTAAATGGCCTAATTCTAATGACATGCAATGCGATGCAATGACATACAAAATTATTTAAACTAAGATGACATGCCGCATATAATTTAGCATGCGAGTTATATATCATGCGGCATTTATTAAATGATTTAGTCTAATGACGAGGAAGTTCTAATTAGAAATGAACCTAACAATAATCACTAAAATGACGTGCATTTCATGGACTTAATTCCATATGACATGGACATTTTTATTTTCTTAACAAAACATGCAATTTATCTAGGAGAGATTATCTACCTATAATTGATAAACATGCAATCCTAACATGCAATGACGTGCAAAGAATGCCCTAATTCAACATGATATATGGATGATGATTTTTTTAGTTTTTATATTAATTTCGAAATCAAAATTTCATATGCAATTCAAATAATGATAAAACTAACAACTTAAATGAATGCATTTTTGTTGTTGTTTTTCTTATATTTTTTAAAGATTTTTTTAGTGATTCTCTAAAACAAGCCATTATCAACTAAACAGTAAATCTAAACAATCAAGATATGCAATCAAATAAAGGATCAAAATAATCGAAAAAATAACCTGTTGTCTCATGGTTAAATTAACGATTATCCTAACCCTAATTATCACGTCAAAGGGTTCAAAATAACTAAAAATCTGATCCGAATTCTTACGGATCAAATTAATAATTATATTGATTTAGTACTTAAAAAACTATCAACAAACCCCAAAAATTAATGTAATTAAAAAATAACCCGACATCTTACGGGTCAAATTAATAATTACAATAAGTTTAGGGATAACTTATGCGGATAATGCCTACAAGATTCATAAATTGAACATTGGGATCCAATTAAGTAAATAACTAAAGAGTATAAACAAAATAAAGTAAAATAAATGAAAAGATAAAAACAACCTAATTGATTTTGCTTTTCTGTTGTTTTTCCTTTTCTTCGAGCAAGGCAGCACGTGGTGGCCGGTCCGATGAGGAGTCGCCGGCGTGACAAGGCAGGTGGGCGTCGGCGCGGGGCAGTGAAGATTGACACCAGCAAGGGACTTCGGCGAAGCAGGGCACCGGCGAGTGGCTCCGGCAAAGGCGGCTGCAGGCGACGCAAGGGCGTGGAGCGCAGCTACTGGGCGTTACGGACGAAGGGCTGGCGAGCGACCAAGGTGAGGCGGTAGCAGCTGCAGGGCACCTGGTCGTCGCGGGGTCGGGCGCGGGCTGAGCGAGGGCCGCGTTGGGCTGATCTGCCTCGGGTCCGGTCTCGGCGAGCTTCGGTGGGGAAAGACGCCGGCAAGGAGCTCCGGCGAAGGGGATCGGGCGGGCGGAGGCGCGAGCTGGCCGGAGCAAGGCTTGCTGTCGGGCGCCGGGAACCAAGGAGGTGTGCGACGGCTCGGTGGCAGGGCTGACGCTCACAGGTGGTGCTCGCGGAGGTGTTGCTGCGGCGAGGTCCGGCAGAGGGAGCTGCACGTCGCGGTGGTGCTAGGAGATGGAGGCGCTGCAGTGTCAAGCGAGAGGGCGTCGGATCGTCGTGGCTGGCGGAGGCGTTGAAGATTCGTCGAGGAAAGGCTACAGCGGCTGGAACAGCAACGTGGGCAGCAATTTGGGAAGACGATGAACGGTAGGGGTCAAATCACCTCTTTACTTTTCTCCTCTCTCTCTCTCTCTCTCTCTCTCTCTCTCTCACGTCACTCTCCCTCTTCCTTCGCTTTTCTGCAGAAGCTTTTTGCTTTTTTCTTTTTCTCTTCTTTCCTTTTAACCTCCACGGATGGCTTCTCTCCCTTTCACTTTTTCTGAATTTTTTAAAAGAAGCTCTCCCCTCGGACGAAGAGAAGACCACCCCTATTTATAGAGTGGAAACTTAGTCTGCTCAACCTACGAAGATTTGCATAACAACTCAAATCGCTGAAGATCATCTTTCGAGATTATCGTGTATGCTGATTCATTCGGCCATTGAAATCATCTATTAAAATCTTCCAAGCTGACTCGCTCGACCATTGAAGATTTTATATGCTGACTCAGCGATTGAAGATAAACTGGAATTTTTTGTGAAGATTTTCCAAATAATTCACTTTAGATAAAACTCCATTATCCAATTCTAAAATCTTTCGAGATATCCATCCGCAACAAAATATTTTAGAATATTCTTTATCCTCCTTAATATTCCCAATGATTTTATCACAAAAAGACCAAAGATAAGATTGCAATATGATTTTTTAAACGTAAAAAACTACCGTAATATTGCATCAAATCTCAATTTTCCACGAGATAATTTTCAATAAAAAAACATGGGCTTGGGCCAACCTGCTCGCTTTGTGGGCTTAATCCAACTAATTAATTTAAAACCCAAAATCACTAATTCAACCCATCCACCACCGGTCCAGTAAATGCAAATAAAAAATAAATGCACCTATAACTAAATGTTATGCAATTAATTAATTATTGATTAAACCCTAATTTTAATGCGATAAATGACTAAACGGACCGTCAAAATCTAGGTGTCAACACCAATGTATCGAAGATGTACTTTGTGGCTTGAGAATAATCAACCACAGGTCAAATGCACGAAAATTCCTAAAAGCTACCCGGTAGATTAGGACGCACTAAATTCGCGCCGAATTGAAATTAACCGTGAAATCGAACCCGCAATCAGAAATTGAGAGTTCTGTCAAGTCACAATTCATTTTAGGAACGTCGAATCATCCTCAGAAGATTTTTCTACAATCGAGATTTTTGGCAGAAAAGCAAAGTAAGGCTGTTTTTGTTCGAGATAGTCAGATGACCACTTTTGATCGCAATTTTGGAATACAAGTTGGTTCAATGGACAAGGAAAAATGTAAATTTAAGTGAGGACACCTTGGATGAATTTATAGGCTTTGATTTGAGCTCAATTGGATGAGAATTGAAGATGATTGAATGGAATTGATGAGGGAAGTGTAGAAATTTCATGTCACGGTGGAAAAAGAAATTGAACCCATTGAAGATAGTTGTGGAAGCTTGGGTGAGTGGAAGGTGACATCACATGAGGTCATGGTGGGCCATGTGCTTGAGTGACCTAAGAGAGAGAGAGAGAGAGAGAGAGAGAGAGAGAGAAAGATAACCGGTTCCTTCCCCCTTTCTCCTTTCTCTCGTTGTTGCTTCTCTCTCCCCATCTCTTTCGGTCGTGCGAAGAACCCAGCAAAACCGAAGAAGCCGCGAAGCAGCAACCAGCAGCACCGTCCATCGCCATTCGTCCTAGTTGAACGCCGTTGGAGTAGCCGCGCCTCGCCGCACGCACCTCCGCCTCTCTCTTTTCCCCTGCGTCGCCGTTGTCCCTCTTTCCTCCATCTCTGGTTGCTGCTCGATGAAACCCAGCAAGCCAGAGAAGCCGCATGTCGCCTGGAGCCACCGCACACCACCGCCGTCACTGCTTGCCATCCCTATCACAGCCGCTGCTCCTCGCTCGCCTGTGCTTGGCCAATGCCCAGCTGTCCTCGTCTGTCTTGGTCCGCGCGTTCCAAGAGCTGCCGGAGCTCGTCCCTGCCGCATTGAGTCACCATCAACCTCCCCAATAGCCCGTCCTAGCCCCGCCGGTCTTCTCTGCCCGTTTCCGACCCAAGCTGGCCCTGGATATGCCCTTTCTCGGCCTCAACCAGCAGCGGACAGCAGCTGGAAAAATGGGTATGGCAGCGGCTATTTGGCCCGTTTTGGCCGGCTTTTCGACCCTGGAAGCTAGGCCCGCTTTGAAGTGAATCGATCCCCTCGGCGTCCTCGTCGATTTGAGCCACTCGGATCGCTAATCGGGTGAGTTTAACTCACTAATCCCCACTTAGTAGGTTAATCACGTTTAAGGGGTATTTAGATTAGACTAAGTAGGTTTAGGTGATTAGATTAATTTATTTAAATGTTAAGTGGATTAAGGGATGTGATTAGTTTAGTGAATAATTAATTAAGGCTAAGTAAATGTTTGGATTAAAGTAATCTTGTTTAAGCCTTAATTAATTAATTTAGATTAAATAATTATTTCGAATTTATATTATTATTATATTATATTATATTATATTATTATAATATTATTTTATTTAATTTTCGAAATAAATTTAATTATTTATTATTTTCCGGAAAGTTTGACTGGATAGCCGTAATCGGAATTTTATGCCGATTATCATGGTGTAGTCTGTTTATTTATTTAAGCATTAATTTGTGCTGAATTGAATTAATTGTGAATTTAGGATTTATTCCTAAATTATTTGATTTTGGTAATTAATGGAAAAAAAAAATAACCGGGCGTCAGTTTACAGCGCCAAAAATATATAATGGGCTATTGAAATTGGTGGGATATTTGTAAATGAAATTATTATATTTGGCTAAGGCCAACCGTGTTCTCACACACGGCTATTTATCGAGAATGATAAAAGATGGAATTGATTGTATGAGAGAGTGGTATAATATATCGGCCTACGGGCGATATGTCAGCTTTGGGTGAGCAGTATACCGGTATACTATATCAGCCTACGGGCGATATGTCAGCTTTGGGTGAACAGTATACCTTATTATCAGCTTTGGGCGAGCACATATATATAGTATACTAAATTGGCTCGAGGGCCCTAATCTATCAGCTTTGGGTGAGCATATACATAGTATACTATATTATCAGCTTTGGGCGAGCTATACTATCTATTTTCAGCTTTGGGTGAGCAGTCCTAGACTATGGTTGGACTTTATAGATAGTATTGAATGTACCAACTAGGGAAAGGTCGTAGTGACATGTAATCGATTAAGTCGATTGATCGCTGAGTCGATCTGATTGGTGGAATGTGATTGATTGCTATAGTTATCAATATTATTGATTGAACTGATGTGCAGGAAGGAACTAATGTCAAGGTAAGCCCTTTGACCTTTGTTGTGCTTAGGCAGCCTTTATAGCGTATTGGCTTCCTAATCGGGTCTTAGTGGGGTAGAACTTGCTGAGACAAAGTCTCATCCCGGTTTGGAGAAAAATATTTCAGGTCCCTAGATGACGATCATGGAGGACCGGAAGTCCTGGAGTTCGGAAGGTGGAGACTGAAGAATCGGCAAATGGGTCTGACTAGTGGATGTTTAAGACAATCCCCTTTTTGATAAGCCGATAATTTTGCAGACAGCCTAAGTTTGTAATTAACCAGTTTGTCTATAAAGACTTGTCTTGGTTTGAAAAATGTGATCCTACTTTTCTATCCCATTGTTTGATTGTCTGGGGATTTTATTTAGCTTCCTAATGTGTATATAAATGAATGGGTCGGCGACTTTCTTGGGATGTCGCAAATAAATCGACCAGTTAAGGGATGGGCGCGCGCCCGAGGATCGAGGCGTGACAAAAATACTTTAAATAACCATGTCTATAGAATAAACTCATGACGAGCAGGTCCACATGCATGAAATCAATTGGGTAGAGCTAATTAAATTATCATGTTAGATAGTCCAATCCAAAAGTTAGTTTATAGATGAAAATACCACCTGTATACTAATAGCTACAGTTTGTTTTTTTTGGTGTGTGCAAAACACATGGTCTTTTAGAGTGCGTTTGGTAACCATTTTGAATGCTTTTAGTAACCATTTTATTCTCGGAAAATAATTTCCGTTCAGAAATAATTCTTTTTATTATGTTCCTGAGGACAATTTCTGAATATTTAAAAGTACTTGGCAATCACCCAAAATTTTTATTCCCGAAATCGAAATGCGTTTAGTAGGACTCTTAATTTTTTTAATACTTTTATTTTTATTTTTATTTTCTTTTCCTTTTCTCTTCTTCTTCCTCCTTCTTTGTAGGCCTAGCCATCTTTGATGAGCTTGTTGGACCCTCACCCAACTAGTCGATGGTGGCTAACAATGGTTGGTGATCGGCTAGGAGGAAGAAGAAGAGAGGAGGAGAAAAGAAGAAAAGAAAAGAGAAAAAAGAAAAATAGGTTGTGTTTGTTTCTGAAATTGTTCTCGAGAACAAAGAAGCGATCTTTTTTAATTCTTGATTCTGTTCCAAATATATTCTTAGGAACAAATTTGTTCTTAAGAACAAAAAAATTGTCAAATTGATTTATGTTCTTTTTTTTTTATTTTTGGAAACGAAAGAGTAGAATCAATCATTATTGGCAAATTAACAAACCGACCCTTAAGGTCTGTTTGGTAACACTTCTATTCCAAAGAATAATTTCTTTTGAGAAATAGTATTTTTTTTTATTTCTATTCCCTAAAACAATTTTTGAGTAAAAGAATGCGTTTGATAACTACACAAAATTTCTCTTCATGGAATAGAAAAAAGAACACAAATGCGTTTAATACAACCTACGAATTATATTTAGGTTAATACCCTCAAAAATTCCAAATTGATACACATGTGATAAATTTACCTAAACTATTTTTTGACCACCAAAAACCCCAAACTGGTATACCTTTGACAAATTTACCCCAAACTAGTACACTTGTGATAAATTTACCCTCTGTTAGTTTTCGTTAAATTTTACCGTCAAATTATCAAGTTAAATGATATGTGACAATTGATTGGTATACCAATTTGAGATTTTACGCTCCGTTTGTCACAGTTTACAATTTTTGTGATTTTTTTTGTAGTATTAATTCAATTTAGCGATGTGTATATTTGTCACAAATTTATCAGTTTTGGATTTTGCAGTCGAATAAATTACTTTGGGGTAAATTTGTTATAAATGTACTAGTTTATGATTTTTTATGATTAGTTGGGGTAAATTTATTACGGGTGTACCAATTTGAGGTTTTTCATGGTAAAAAAAAATAGTTTGGGTAATTACCACCGGTCGTGGTGGCTCGCTAGGGTAGGCTCCCGACCTTTGAGGGGAAGGTCGGGAGTTCGAAGCCCTGCAACTTGCGTTGCGGGGAGGCCGGGCAGGCCATTATGTGATTTACGCGTGGCGCCCTAGTGGTGGGTCTTGGGCTAGCATCACCTAGGGGTTTACGTGGCGGCTGTCGGCCAAAGCGGTTCCTCAAAGCAAAAAAAATATATATATATATATATATATTTTGGGTAATTTGTCACATGTGTACCAGTTTGAGGCTTTTCAGGTATTAACCCTTATATTTATAATATAGAATTCTTTTAATTTTTTAATAATTTTTAAATTTTTTCTTATTCTTTCTTGTCAATGTGGGCCGCTGCCGAGGAGGAACAAAAGAACAAAAATTGGGAGAAATGGAAACTTTACCAAACGAAGCCTTAGCAACCAAATATATCATCACTAAAAGTACAAAGTTCCTTGTGACCACTATTCAACAACGAAACATGCTAACACCAAAAGTAAATAATTTTCTTGCCATGATGCTCTAACTAAGAATATTTCATGGCCCAACGTCTAGAGTTTTTTGGACTATTTCGTCAATTCCAATAGTGCCGCGGAGGACAATCGATATCCATGATAGCAATTTCTTGCCAACATTGATTGGAAGGACTGCATTAGTAAATCATCAAAAGATTTATGACTAAATTGATTAAATTAAAAGATTTATGATTAAATTGACTCAGGTACAATAAAATTATGACTTTTTTTTTGGTAATTTCCCTAGATTTTCTAGGTCTCATTTCATCAGCCACAAAGTTTCACATCACTGAAGTAACAATCATCCGTAGAATTTTCGTCACAAAGGAGAAAGTATTGTGTGCATTATTGATCCCGACTCATATAGATGGGGTATCACTAAGTCAATAATCTCCTTATAATTTCTTTGACAATCACCAAATCTTTAATGTTGCAATCTTAGAAGATATATGATTGGCTCGACCACTGGTATGATACATTACTCATAAATGAGTCGTTAAAACACACAGGAAGTTTTTGCATTGAGTGGATCTCCAGCACCAAAATTTTAGCAAATGAAGATACAACTAGGATCAAATCCATATTGATCAAAAAAGGCAGAAACTCCCATAAAATTTACCAACCTCGCCATTAATTAGTTTCCTCTATGATAATTGCGAATTTGCAAGTACGTGGACCGGTCCCAACTTTGTCTAACGAGGATCTTTTTTTTCCCAACAGTACACTACTATTATTGATAAGTAATGCTTTTATTGACTTTTTATGAGCATGTGGGTTTTCGGTTTCGATCATGTGATCACTAGATGTGTTTTAGTCCTGCCCCGTATGTTTAAAAGAAGAAGTTAGCTAAATCCTTTTTGGATCCCGAGGAATGGTGGATCAAGTAATGAACCCCTCAAAAGTACTTGCTTGTGAATACGCTTGGGAAGTCTTTTTTCTTTTTTTTTATGACTGAGGGACTGCCATAAATCACCCTTTGGGGATCACATGACCCTCCAATGCTCGGTAGCACAGGTGGGGCCTTACTGCAAGCCGCTATTTAGACGTAAACTCTCGGGGAGCTAGCCTAGTAAACCACCCTTGGGACCCCCACTTAAGTCGCGAGCATCCGGAGATTGAACTCGTTCCTTAGTGATGATGTAGTAAAACTCAACCATCACGGCTACCTACGAGTGGGTTACGCTAGGAAATTTTTTTTTTCTTTTGAATGCCCTAGAATCACCGTATAGCCGACAGTCGGCGGCGTAAACCAGGGGAAGCACTAGCACAGGGGCCCACCTCCCACGGCACTCCACTTTAGTCACACAATGGGGGCGCGAAGTTTCAAACCTCTCTCCTCCCGGATGAGGGGGCAGGGTGTGAACCAACTCGTCCACCGCGGGGTGGGTGTTATGCTAGGGAAGTTAATGCCTACAACTTTAGTATTTTAATCTTTGTTAGTGGAGATGGCGATTTTAGTTACGCAAGATCGAAAGCCAATGTCGAATAGTCCTGTCGACCTACCAAGGTTTGGTTAGATTGCGTTGGGTGGTGATTATAAGAAACATGAATACCAATTATTTGTTTTTCAATGGGAAAATTGTTCAAAAAGTTCTATACTTATGGCTTTTTGCCGTTTAGTCTTAAATTTTTAAAATTTTATCAATTAAGTTCTAAAATTTTCCACTTCTTGTCAATTGAGTTCATCCAACCACTTTCAAAAGAAATTAGTTGACATGGAGGCCAGCCGTTCTATGTAACATGGCCGATGCTAATGTGGAAAAAATTCATTATGTTTAAATAATTTTTCTAATTTTTTTTAAAATATATTAAATTTATTTTCTTTTCTTTCTTTTTCCTCTCTTCTTCCTCTATCGGTCACCTAGCCTTCGAGGACTAGCTAGAGGCTGCAACCAATGAGGGCCAACCTCGCCAACCTCGTGGGCCTTTGATGAGGCTCGCCTTGAGGTTGTCCCTCGCCAAATCCCAACGAGGTTGCCCCTTGCCAATCGTAGCCTTTGGCCAATCACCGGAGGCTAGGCATTCAACAAAGGAAGAAGAGAAGGGGGAAAAAAGCAAAAATTGGAAAAGTATTAAAATATTTAAAAAATTCAAAAAAATATTTAAAAGGTAATAAATTTTGTCCATGTCAATAAATTTTGACTAAAATTAATCGAATGGACTCAATTGACAAAAACTGAAAAGGTTTAGAATTCAATTGATAAAATTGAAAGGTTTAAAACTGAATTGACAAATATATAACAAGTTCAGGACTTTTGGATAATTCTCCATTTTTGAACAACAAGATGGAAAAAGAGATGCGTTCATTCAGATGCTTTATGCTTAATGTATTCTCAAAACACAATGACCACTATGACGTCTCTAAGTTTGAACTTTAGTAAAATATATCGGTTACCAATTCATGGTATGTTGACATTGCATTGCAAAGTCTACACTATCAATTAGGTGGCTTATGACCATTATAAAATAAATAAATAAATAAGGTGGCCTTCCTTTTCAGTTTTTAGTGAGTATGCAAAAAAAAAAAAATTTAAAAAAAATACTGAACATTTTGATTTATCCCTTTCTATAATTTTTTTTCTTCTGATAAGAAGCTTCATTGATTTAACCTACCCCGTCAACATCTGGCATGTTCGTGTTAGGTGGGAATCGGATTACGTTTTCTGTTTCATGATGCATGCAGACAAATGCAACGTCCTAGTGGCAATAGTAACCGATTTAAACACATAAATTCCATGAGTGATGCTAGGTTATTATATATATAAATTATGTATGTGTGGTAAATTGAATACACAGGACACACTAAAATAGTTAAAAAGGGAGAGATTTATTTGTGCTTCCCAAAATAACTTACAATTGTCCTCAATAAAGGGCTGAATCGCTAAACATCGCCGTGTTAGTTATACGGAAGTTGCGGATGATGCGGGAAGTGCACAAAGTTTTTCTAAAATCTTTTCACATTAATGGTGACGTCTGAATTTTTCCGACAAATTAACAAACAAAACAAAGGGGAGACAGAAAATAATAAAAAGGGCACATTCTCTCTTTTCCAAGTGTTTTTGATTAAAGAGACTAAATATATGGTCCAGACTCTGCTGCCTCGTACAAACCACGATCTGAGACGTTCAACTCTTATTCGAACGCCATTGTGGAGAAGTGTGAATCTTTTCCAAGTCCAAAGACCAGGGTTACGCTGGATTAAACTAGAAAAACAAATCAAAATTTACAATCCAACGAGAATCACATGAAACTGACTTGAGTATGGATTGCATTTCCATAAACTAGATGGAATCATTCATATAGTAGGTGCAGATTTAATTGAAAAAAGTAGAATCACAAAGCAAAATTTTCCCGTGGACTATATTTTAGTCTCATTATGCTTGGACTAGAAATGGATATGAATTCAGTGTCTGCAGCAATAAAGTCTATACATACTTTCACAACTCTTTGAACATTGAAAATGCAAATTTCCCAACTTCCAAAAAGACAAGCTAAAGTAGCACTGTTGCAATCCAAATTAATAAAGCAGAGTTTTGAGAGGATCGGAAAAGAGAAGAATGAGCAAAGGGGAGAGATGAGAAGGAAATAGATACCTAGAACGTTGCTTAGGAACATTTCACACATGATTAATTACAGATTCAGTTCATTGTTTACAACATTATGCACAAGAGCCAACAAACTGACACTGCAACGTCTTTTGCACTAACTATTAACGGCCATAAGATACCTGGTCTCAACTTCAGATCGAGCTGCCGGTCACACTCACACGACCAGTCATGGGATGGTCTCAGAGTCATACCTCTCGACTGCATCAGAATCCTTTGGCTGGTGGAGTATCTGATCAAACAAATTCTTGAAGTTTTCGCTGGAAGTCATCTCATCCAACATCCTGTCTTCGGCAACCAAACTAGATTTTCTTCTCTCACCATTTTCCTTGTCTGTCGGAGAAAACCAGCTTTTCTTATCCAATATCATGTCTTCCACAATCACACTGGATTTTCTTCTCTCACCATTTTCCTTGTCGGTCAGGGAGAAAACCAACTTATACAATGTTTTTTTCTCGATCAAACCAACTTATACAATGCTTTTTTCTCGATCTGTTTGCAGTACTTGTCGCATTCCGCAGTTCCCTTTGTGATTAGATGGTAAGTGTAGACAACCTTCTCTTAGCCAATTCTGAATGCACGGCTGATTGCTTGCCTCTCGACCAAGGATTCCAAACCATGTCAAGCAAGACAACTCTCAATGCTCCGACTAGACTTATGCCTTCAGAGCAAACCTTAGTCAAAGCTAACATTACTCTTGCTTGGCTCTGTCGGTTGTTGAATCAGACACTGATGTTCCTTCATATTCAGACTCCGATGCATGTGTAGAATCTCTTCCTTTGGAGGACCACTAGAAAGTCAATCTGAGCTGGTCACTGAGCAAGGACAATGGCTCCTTGTTTTGGCAGAAAACAAGAACCTTCTAGCCAAGTGCTTTGCTGAACCAGATTAACTCCACTAGGAAACTCATCCTTACCCCGGCCTCTGTGTTAGTCTTCGGATCTTCAAGCTTCTGACGCTCATGGCAGATAACAGGTTCTGCATTGTACATATGCATCACAGCTTAGGACCAGAGAAGGGTGAATGCAGGCCAAAGACTGCTTGAAGTCTGTACTCAAGCCCGCACTGAGATCTTTGAATATTCTCATCAATCTTCTTTTCCCTACCATCCGGGTTGAACTCCACTATGCACTCTTTTATACCAGTAAGATTCTCTTTAAGAATGCTCCTTTTGTGAACATGAATAAATGGGGCCATGATAGACCGGACATTCCCAATTGCATCATCAGCCACTTTGTCATGTGGCTAAACCGTCTAGCTAGTGCTGGTACATTTTACTCTGGTCATAAGAGATGAGATCCAAGACAAAACCTCTCTGATGAGACAGTTGGACAGAGTGACATCCAGTAGGTGGAAGACAAGCCCCTTCAAACAAAGACAAATTCCTTCGGATGGGCAACATGCAACATTTTCATGCTTGAAGTCTCGGCGGAGAACTTTTCCTAAGTGATAAAAGGCAGAAAAGTACAGAAGAATAAGGATTGCATTTTCCGAAAACTCCAGTGCATAAACGTTCATTGATGAGGACAACGGTGAGTGACACACTTAATCTGGGGAAGTGACAGTCAATAACATAACCAGCCCAATTGTGAAGCGGGGACGGTATTTTATCTCGAGCTCTATCTGATTACAGGAAGCAAATCAAAGCAATATCCTCATCGCAAATGAGCTCATGTTTTCCTCTTGGACGAAGGGTGGCTTGACTTGTTTCAGTTTCCTCTTGAGGAGCATCAAAAGAGTACTATTAGCACAACTAAATTTGCAAGAAATTTCTAATTAAATTTTGCTGTCGGCCTTATTTGCCACATTCCCAAAACAGTTTGCACTAGAATTAGGACTACTTGCAATTGCATGAAAACTACAAATGTCAACGCAGGAACAGTCATACAATGAGAGTGACAATAATAGGAGTAGATCGTGTCATGCATTACTTCAGATCCCATGAGGCATACGACAGTATATAGGACCAAGCTATAGCTGGAAACAAATTATGCAAGAGTACGGACTGCTTCCTATTTATCATTTAGTTCAAATTGGTCACAAAACTGTTCCAACTCTCTTAGGGGTTGTTTGTTTGTGTTTCTTTTTTCTGTTTATGAACACAAATCTTGTTTTTTTGTTTTTGGAAATAAAAAAGAACAGAAACGCATTTGTTTGCGTTTTTTGTTCCAAATCTAGTTTTTTGTTCTCGGAAACAAATTTGGAACAGAAATAAGAAACAAAAAAAGACTTGTTTCTTGTTTCTAGAATACTTTGTAGAAATAAATTTTCTCTCTCTTCTTTCTTTTCTTCTCTTTCTTTTCCTTTTCTTTCTTCTTCTTTTTTCTTTGGCCGGTTGCCAACCTCGGCCATGACCGGCAACCTCGCCGGAGCGTCACCGGCCCCTAACAAGGCTCGACCTCACCTTGGCTAGGCAAGCTCGACCTCACCGAGGGCCAACGAGCCTCGCCGTGGCTAGGCGAGGCCACCAGCTCTCATCGGCCAATCGCCAACCATGGCCGAGGCTGGTGACCGGCCAAAAGGAAAAAAAAAAAAAGAAAGAAAAAAAGAAAACTATAATTAAAATATTAAAAAATAAAAGAAACAAAAAAAAGAACACAAATTTACCAAAAGTGTTTCTGTTTTTTTTTCTATTCCTGGAAGTGAAACAAGTTTGCCAAACACGTTCTTCTATTCAAAAAATTGTTTCCCGAACATAAATAGTTCTTTTATATTTCTATTCCCTAGAACAATTTTTGAACAGAAACGTTACCAAACGCACCATTAGCTACTGACTTTGTTAGTCTCAGATATACAAGTTATTTGTGTATTTAGAATCAACTATTGAGTTAAAACTTAGTTTTCGTCTCTCTCGTGGATTCTTCTGTTTCTCTTCTATGTTTCTCATCCTCGTGTTCAGCTTCTCATAAATTCTCTTATTGAATTGAACTTAGATGGTTCAAAAAGAGACAGGTACAATACAGCACAAGGCAAACGATGTCAAGTTCAGATGGCTTACTACGAAAAGGTATTACTTCAATTTCTGTTGAACGAGGAAGAATGTAAGAACCTTATCATCAGGTGAAGATCATCCATAAATACAAGGCGGATGATATGCACATCAATATGAACAATGGAAAAGGAACGGCAGAAACAAGCACAACTCGCATTTTGATTCTGCAAAAGCAAAAGATGAGAATCTGGGAGTTTCAAGGCATTGACAGGTTGTTTTTTTTTTTACTTAAAGAGAGGGAATTTCATGATCTCTGATCAATAAAACTCTCTTGGGCCAGAATTAATTCAATCAAGCCACACAAATAGAGTTTGACATTTGCATACACAGCCAAGAAATTCCTATCTACAGAGCTGCGACCTAAGCCTTTTGCTACGCCTTTTCATCATAAGAGTGATGAAAAACTCTGAAAAGGACCAATCACTTCAATATTTATAAATCAGATGTGGAACTCATGACAAGCTCCTTATAGCACAAGTGAATTTGGAAAAATTGTCAACGGTCTCATAGGAATAGAATTGGCCAATCTCATTATTGGTGGATAAGCCTGCATATTTTATATTCAATATATTCCCATACCAAGAAATATGATAAATGATAGGTTAGAAGGAATTGCATAATCCACTAATGTGTCGATGCACATCCTTTAATCATCATTTGACTTATATAGAAATTGACGTGTCCAATCTCAGAATTTTTTATGATTTTACTTGATCAAATTGCGAATGTGGCCATTCAATGATTGATACATTTGATGTGCTGATAAAATGCAGCAAGGCATGGACTTAACCTTGGGGTTCGATATGCAGCTAAAAGCTGTAAATCGTTCATTTGTTATCTCGAAGGATTTCCAACACAAATCAAACTCCTTAGTCTCACGTGTATTATCAGATAGGTTTCTAAATATAATAGACTTGGTAAAACAAAGAATGGAGAGAAATACTCTCTAAAAGCATTTAGCGACACATTTATGTGAGGAAATAGCATGTGGTGCTAATATTACTAATTATTGGCAAGAGAAAACTATGCATCTTTTTCAGCAAACTAAAGGTAAAATTATTGGTATGATCTTATTGCAGAGGGATTCAACAGTTTTTGGGCCATAATATTCTTCTAAAAGATGTAAAAGGTGTTTGGTATTGTGTGTTTGTATATTGATCTAATTAAGGAAAGCAGGGGAGACTGAGTTTTCAGAATTAGTGTGCGCAACGAAAGTTTTGTGAATATCACTTATATTCACAGATAAACATTGCATTATTGGATTGGAGGATCACTAGAGGTTAATAAGTGTATAATATGATATTAGTGAAGATTTAATTGGTGAAGGATTTGGGTTGTTTTGGAGACTAGTACTTCGGGAACTATGCGACCGTAGAAAAAGATAGGCTAGACTTTAAACTTTACAAATGTTTATTGGGCAGAGAGTAAATGGATCTTGCCTCAAATGAAATGACTTGGGTGCATAGAGAGATGAAGGATTGTGAAAAAAACAGGCAATGTATCGGGTGTATTCGTTATACACTTGCATATTTGCATTTAATACACTTTTCTATACTAGCAAATACTATAAATGGTAGATCTGGTCAGAATTTTTCAATCCAAAAACGGGGTTGAACATTAATTCATTGATGAATATTCAAATTCTACTGAAATTTGACTACCAATCTCAAAATTTCAAGATATCATCGTAGACATAGGCAATTCGATAATATTTGACATGGTGTATTTGATGTACCAAATCATGCTTAAAAGTGCATGCTTAACCCAAGGGGTGCTGCAAGCAACTAAAAGTCATAAATGGTTCATCTTTGTCAAACTCACGCTTCGACTTTATACATAAGTACTAACTTATTGAATTAGACACATTCACAACACCAATCAAACTCGTTGGTCTCACATCAATATTATTATCTGGGTTGATTTTCATATAAGATAACATAATGCAGGAAAAATAGATGGATGCTTGGTAAATTTTTTTTTTTTTTGAGCAATGAAACAATTAAGGGAATATCACTCCTTACACCGAGCTCTTTAAGATTTTACATGTGATACTTGAAAGTCGAACTATTCACCCTAAAGAAGGCCTAAGTTATCTTCCTCTATCTTTTCCATTGAAGATTTGCTTTGCAAATTGGAATTTCTTGGGACAACATAGAACCTTCGCAAAGTTCACTGCCTTCAAGGATGGTGATTCGAGAGGAGAATTGGCCATGAACGTGGTAAGGGGCCAGGGTGGAGTGTCGCCAACCACGTCGCCCTCCATTAGACTTTGAAACTTATTTTCCTCTCAATAGTGTCCTCAGGCAATCTCACAATGCTAAATCTGCCCAGAGTGAGACACACAATCTACAATTAGTAATGGAAAGTTACAACAATTATCCAAATCAAAACTAGGAACGATATTTAATCGGATTAAGACAAGAATAATTAAGCTAAAAACATGTTACTCTTGGACATCCATACCCTTAGAAGACGAAGTTGAAAAGCTTATTCCAATAAATCACTAATACAACTTTTTAGGGTTAGAGCGCACGATGATGCATCTCCTACTGAATTTAGATGTGCTTTTCATGTGTGGATCATAATCTTTAAAGAAACAAATGATAACAATTTAGATGCATCAATAGGTTTTTGGACAAAAGGACTGTAGACGTCAACAGATTAACTTCCCCATTTGTTTGTAGAGATGGTCGTATATGAGGGAAGCGGTAAGATTATGGCTCAAGCAGAATAAGATATTGAAGCTTGAAGTATCAAAGGATCATAGCTGTATAAATCGGAAAATATTTGGTCATTCTCATTATTGGTACACCCGCATATTTTGCATACAATACATTCTCATATTGAGAAATGTGATAAATTGTAGGTTAGGTAGGAATTGTATAATCCACTAGGAAATATTTTTCTGGTAGATCACTGATCTGATACTTATGTACATGTAAGGCTGGATTATGTGAGACATGATTATGTGATGCATGTCAAAAGAGGTTTTCAAATCAGATTTAAAAGAAAAAAAAAAGATTTCAAAGATGAGGCATCACAAAGGTCTTGCTTTGAAGCACGTGAAGGACTAGAAAGAAAGAAGAAACTCACTTAGCTAAGGCATGGCACGGCCAGATACGACAGGCGCTATAAATAGGTAAATACTTAGTCATGCTCATTACTGTTGTTGTGGATAGACTCGCACAATTTGCATTTAACGCGTTCCCATAGTAAGAAATATTATCAATGGCAAGGTTTGTTAGAATGGATTTTTTCTAGGAACGCGACCAAATACACCCCGTCCATGATTATTTAATTATTTAAGAAATGAAAAATCTAGACTGTTAGATTTTCGATGTTTTTGATGAATGGAAACGTCAATGACAATATCACAATAGTGAAAGTACCTATTACTTGTTCCTAATTAAACTATTTACTAATGAAAGTTATAATTTGTGATATTGGGCTCACATTTGTTTCCTATTATAAATTAAAGTAGCTGCACTTACCATTGATAGAAAAGATCAACAACAGTAAAACTAGTTCATCTAGCATACATTTTGTTCGACATGTCTCTGGACGAAAGAATTAACATTGTCTGAGCAAGTAAACAAGCAAATGCAAAGAAATATTATTGTCTATATAATTAACCATTAGGTAAATAAGAGCGTTTGACATGTAAATTATATTTTCCATATATCAACGATTGTTTTTTAAAGAAAATATGCAACTCTTATATGAATTAATACAACATTTTACAGAAAAAAAAATATTATTCTTAACAAGAAGACATAGCTTTGTCAATTAACTTTGAGACGCATTAGTTTATAAAAATTGATTTCAAACATTTCATCTCATGGCTATTGCATCCAGACATAGGATAAAGGTACATTTTAAAGAAGATCGGAAACACCTTATACAACAACCACTAGGGACGATAGAGTTGGATTTAGATTGTGATTGCAACTTTGGGTGGATGATCCTAAAAATTGATCTACATGTTAGTATACCGGGTGATTTTGACATCCGAATTTTGCCTGCTATTTGATCATACACTTTTAAAAGCATAATAGGCCATTGTCCAAGTTTCAATTTGCATAGGTCATCCTCACATTCTGCAACGATTAGGAGTCCATTTCGTCATCGGTGAATTCGACCCTTAATAAAATATGTCGTCGTTTCATCATGTTGTGTTCATTTCCTCCACCGGACCTCTTCTGCAATTTTTAACTAGAGACATCATTGCTTCAAGACCTCGGGTCTTGCAACCAGAATTTCGGCCGACGTAGGCCCAAAAGCCAACCACCGCCACCATTCCGATCTGACTCGTTGCAATGAAAACCCAATCGGACTTTTCGGCTCAATCCAAGCCCGCTAAGCCTAATTTCTTGGCCCATCAAACTTCCGAACTTAATCTAGGACTAAGATAGTACAAAAAGGAGGGCCAAGGCGGACTCGGGCCCGGAGAACCAGGCCCGGCCCGGCGCCACTCTCCTTCCTCTTTCCCTCCATTCTCTAGTCAAATATGTTCATGGGAGACGAAACATGCATGGGTCATCTCTTCTCTCTCTTATTTAAGGAATCCACTCGCTCTCTTATTCCCTTTCTAACCGAGACAAAAGCACTTGAGTTCTCCCCACTTTTGGCCGTCTCTTCATCCTTGCCATGCCATGACCGTTCTTCATCTCATTTTTGCTCTCGAACGCACAAACTCCATCATCTCCACTCCACCTTCATCTTCCGGTCCGATCATCTTCATCATCACCAGCCAACTTTCTCATCTCTCCCCCTCGTCTCGTCATTCTCAGTTCCATCACTGCCATCCTAGGCAACTCTCTCTTGGCTCTCATCCTCACCCACGCCCACTTTCAACTCTCGACCCTCTCCTTACTCCCAAGGCCAAGAGTTCTCCTCGATTCCTCCTGCGTCACTTTGTCTTGTCCTCACTCAAGGTAGGAAGCCCCTCTTATTTATGCATAGTTCGCCAAAGGATACCGTGATAAAATCGAAAAGATTGAGGTACGGTTGCTCGCCTCATGCTTGCTGGGGAAACGAACCATACACTGGTTATGGCATTTCATCATCATAATATGTTAATGCAGCATTATAGTTAGAATTTGCACCATGTTATCCATGAAATGATACATTTTTTTTAGCATGTAGTGGGTTGATGTGAAGCCCTCGTTGTTTTTAGCTTAGTACAAGTTTCAAGTTCAAAATCGCATGTTTAAATAATATTATGCTAGAATTTGTGTTGCCCTTGTCTACTTGTGGTTAATCGACGTGTTTGTTGTTATTACAACGTATAATCATGCTCTTTTTTCAATAGATAACACAAAAAACTGATAAACGAAAAAGCATAATTATGTGTTTTTGTGATAAGTTGGAATTTTAGTGATAAATCACATCTTTTGAATAATTAAAATCATAATTATGTATATGTTATTTTAATTCAAGACATGATGCCTTCGGCATATTTTGTGTAATATAGGTGTTGGCATATTACTTTAGGACAGCAAGTTTTTTTTTTCATATTGCATGAATATCGGTTAGTCTTATTTAGGGAGCATGGATTATTTGGTGGGAGACATATGCATGTTAGTTTAAGGTATAGGTCAACTGTGTATTGATGACGTGGCATTGTAGTTAGGTTTTGTATTATGTTATCCATGAAGTAACCCATATACGTTTAGCATGTAGTAAGGTTCATTTGGACCACTCGTTCGTGTTGGTAATGGAGTACTACACATCATATTAGGCCTTAGGATTGCATTGGGCCACGACCATACCTTCGAGCCGAAAGCGAGCACCAAGAGCCTGCTGTGCAGCGCGTTAAGGGCACTGGACAGCGGAGTCCGCAATTCGTTCCGATCCATTTGAGGGTCCCGGGGGTCGTCGTTAATACCTTGTCATGTCATCCGTGGCACTTTCGGTTGCAATTGGGCCCGCTAAGAGCCCAAATGAGTCCTCGAAGACCGCTCTCCAGCCGCTAAACTGCGCTGAACAATGGGCCTCGAGTCCTTTTATGGCTCGGATAATAGTACTGGTAGTCCCAATACGTCCCTTCAAGCAGGCCCGTCTGTTCGTTTTCTGGGAAAATATCACATTTCCAAAAATATTTTTAAGATTCTACTGAAATTTGAAATTTAAGTGGAAAATATTTTCCATTGTTCATTATCTAAATTGAATTTTGGGAAAAAATTACCAAGAAAATTAAATTTTAATATTTTTAATTGACCAAAAACTTATTTTTAATTTTATATATTTTTTAAAAATTGAATTTTTAATTATTTTTCTTTTTAAAAATCAAATTTTTATTTTTTTTCTTTCCTCCCTCCTTCTTCCTCCTCCTTCTTTCTCCTCCTTCCTCCACTGCCATGTGCCTCGATGTGGCTAGCTACCCGGCGATCAACTAAGACGCAATCACTAGATCCGATGACCTCGAGGCTCGCCTGAAACTCGCCGGCCAACTAACGCAGCTTGCTTGGGTCAAATGAGTCTCAAGCTTGCTGGCCTTAGTGAAGCTCGAGCTCGCCTAGATCGGACCTAGATCGGGCCTTGGCAAAGCTTGAGTGAGGCGGGAGTTGGCTTGTGGCCGATCACTGGTTGCTACCGTGGCTATAGCCAAGGAAGAAGAAAAGAAAAAGAATCAAAACTCAACCTAAAAAAAAAAAAAAAAAAAAAACATAAAAATAAAGAGGAAGAGGGAAAACAAATAAAAAAATAATAATTTGAATTAAAAAAACAAATGAGGAGAAGGAAGTGAGGGCTTATAGGAGTGTGAGATAAAAGAGATCAAGTGAGGAAAATATATTCCACTTTTTAAAAGTGGAAAATATTTTCCCTGATTTAGAAGATATTTTTTCCCATCATGAAAAATGTTTTTCCCGAGCAATTCATTTTCCATAAAACAAACGGCGGAAAATTCGAAAATATTTTTTCGGAAGTTATTTTTCGTGAAACGAAAGGCTTAATATAAGCTTCAAGTTCAAAGTCGCATGTTTTTGGTAATATTATAATAGAATTTTTGTTGTTGAATGAAGAGCATCCACATATATGATTTGAATGATATACACATCAACATCAACGAAGGAAAAGGAACGGCAGAAACAAACCCAGCTCACACTGCGAAAGCAGTAGATGAGAATCTGGGAGTCGTTGGCAAAAGGACGTAAATTAGGATGAACATCACATTAGGAACTCAGTTGCAGATGTATTTGTAGCTGAATCTGCCATGATTAATATTTGGTCCACAAGTTCGACTCCTGCTTCCTAGCAACAGAAATCAATTGAATGCATAACTGGTCAGATATTTTACTCCTAAATAATTAGGGCCAAAAGTAGGTCTGAAGGATATCAATTGCATTTACCAACCATGTTCACCAATTTGTCGCTTTTTTTCCCCTTCCACGAACCAAAACTTCAGTGAAATAACAATTCTTGAGAGCAGAATGACCGGACCCAAGTTATAGAATGGCTATAATATTTCTCATGGACCTGAGTTTATCAGTGTGTGCCTGAGCAGAGGCGCATGTGCATGTGCATGTCAGTGTGCACACATGTTTGCATGCCTTAGAACATAAATCATCCATTCACAATAATTCACCTGAAAATTTACAGATAAGCAGTGCGGCTGATATTTTAAACAAATTAAATTACAATAGTTCAAATACTCCCAAGGAAAGAAAGATAAGACATATGCTTGAAATAATCGAACAGAGACCTTCCTAGTGACTATTGAAGATATTATTAATCCTTGGATGTCGCCGTTGATGCTGAAACGTCTTATTTACGTCATATCTAAATTTCTACCACGCTAATGTAATATACAGAATCATTGATGACCTGAAGTCTAATAATTCGGACAAGGAGAAAAATAGGAAATAGCTAAAGACAATATGCTTACCGGTAGGTCAAAGGCGAGGATGAAGTTGTTGCTTTTAAGACTACAAGAGATGAAACAAAACTAAATTTGTCAAACGAGGCCAAAGAATAGAGAACTAGCATCCATTGAGAACGTTACATGAGAGCTTTGATACTGCAAGATTGCCATCAAAAGGTGAGATATGCAGGTGCCTGACAGCCTTGATACTGGAAGGATGTATGATATCTTCGGTTTCGTGGGGAAAAGAAATATCAAGCTCATCTGCACATTTACTCATAAAAAAATGAAGTTGGTATTTATGCTAAACAAACCCACTACTCATGCCAAAGTCCAGGAATGTCACCTTTGTGAGCGCATCTGTCGCGACCTCTTTTTTTCGGCACCCGCAATCTGGTACGAGCGCCTAAGGAGGCTAATGGCTCGGCTGAATTTATTAAGCCCGGACTCTCCCAAGTCCACCAATTCACGACTTTAATAGTTTAAGTTTTTAACCTATAAATCAATTTTTAAAATGGAGTCGCCACTAATCGATTTGGGGTGGGTTGATTAGAAACCCAAGTGAAGTATCGGGAGAAATACTCACTCCTACGCAACCAAAGAAATTAGGATCGGGGACTTGATTACACTAGTTAATCACTAATGCCCTTTCGGTACCTAATCTTGTTTAAACCCCGAGGTTTTTGGATGTTCGAGGGATTTTCCATGCATTTTTGGGAGGAAAAACATTTTTGAGTATTTTTCTCATTTTTGGACATAAAGGGATTTTTTTGTATTTTTGGTTTTTTGGGAAAATACAAGTCTTTTTGGCTTTTTCTGAATTTTTGGCTTTTTCATGAATTTTTGGCTTTTTTGGATTTTTGGCATTTTTTGGAAAATATGAAATATTTTTGATTATTTTGATTTTTCGGAAAATAAAATATTTTTTAATATTTTTAAAATATTTTCGGAAAATAAATTGTTTTTGATTTTTCTCGATTTTTTTAGAAAATAAAACATTTTTCAACATTTTTTAAATATTTTTTGATTTTCTGGAAATTAAAACATTTTTTTATTTTTATAAAACACTTTTTGAAAATAAATTATTTATTTATTATTTATTAGAAAAATATTTTATATTAAAATAATAAAAAAAACCGCCCGGGTCGGATCCGCGGGTTGGGTCCGAGGCCGGTGACCCAAATGCGGGAAAATGCAACGGGCCCGACTCGGATTTTTCGACTTTTTTTTTTTTTTTTTTTTTTTTTTTTTTTTAAATGAAACGGCGCCGTGGCCGGGCGTTCGGGGACGCCCGGCCCGGCCCGACGACCGGCCCGACAACCCGCTCCCCCGCCCCGCGAAACCCTACCCGACCCGGCCCGGTCACCCGACCCATCCTCCGCCGCCCCGAACCGCGGGATCCCTACCCGGTTCCCGATCCGGTCCGTGCCTGGGAAAATCAAACCCGGTCGCGACCCGAAAAATCGGGAACCCTAGGGTTTCCCAAATGCGGCGACGGCGACGGCGATAATGGCAACGACGACGGCGACGGCGACGGAAAGGGGCTACGATGAATGGCAGGGACGACAGCTACGAGCTCTTTACCTTTTCTTGAACGGGGGCTACGACGACGACGGCAGGGGGGCGATTTGCGACGGTGGGGGCTGCGGCGGGCAACGACGGTGAGGCCTGGGTTTGGCCAGATCTGGCCGGGGCTCACTCTCTCTCTCTCTCGGGTTCGCTCGTCAAGCTCCCCGAAGTCTCTCGGGGACCCCTCCGAGCTCACCACACCACGGCCGGCCTGCACTCGAGCTCCCCGAAGTCTCTCAGGGACCCCGAGCTTCGGCCGCCTCTCTCTTTCTTCCTCCTTTTCCTCTCCCTGTCCGTGTTCGTGACTTGACCCCCCTCCTTTATAGGCGCGGCCTCCCTTGCCATCGTTGGGGGGCCCTATTTATAGGCGGGGGTGGTCGGTCAACGAGGATGGACCGGCTGTCGCGGCTTGGACGATCTCCGGGCCGAACCGCCCCATCCGCCATCATCTCCTCCTCCGGTCACGTCCCGTCGACGCCAATCGCTCCTTTGCTCCACGTGCGATGCCGTCTGTCCATCCCTCTCCGGCGCCGCGCCCGCACGCGCGTGCGTTCGGTGGCACAAGGAGGAAGAAGACTTGGGCGGGCTAGGTTGAGGCGAAGATGGGCCGAAGGCCCATGTGGAGGCTTTTTTCTGTTTTTTCTGTTTTTTTCTTGTTTTTTTTTTTATTTATTATCCGAAAAGTAAAAATAAAATAAAATAAAAAATTTAAATAGAGCTAAATAAAACCTAACTAATTTTAGGCGTCAATAGCTGCCCCTCTTTGAAGGTGAGTTCGCAGAGGTTGCATTCAAAGACAACCGATGCCTAAATTTTATCCATACATACATAACAAATTATATTTTACTTAGGACCTATTATCTTATGCAAAAAGAGCACTATAACATTACATATGCTAAGACAGATAAGAAGATACCTGTAGTTACTTACCGGGAGTGAGTGAGATAGGGTGTGAACCCCGAGTTTGGCAAGTATCAAGACGTCATCTTACCTGGTGATATGAAGAGGTTGTTTTTCCAGGGCTCGAACCATTCTTCGGTCGCCTGTTTAAAACAATCAATCATTTGTCTAGGACCCGAACCTTTCTTCGGTCGCCTTGATGGGGAATTGCTCCTCCAGGACCCGAACCATTCTTCGGTCGCCTATTGAAGTAATTTGGTTTGTCTCGGACCCGAACCATTCTTCGGTCGCCGTGACGGGAAATTTGTCTCCGGACCCGAACCATTCTTCGGTCGCCTGTTAAAACAATTAATGATTTGTCTAGGACCCGAACCTTTCTTCGGTCGCATTCTTTTTGGAGAACCATCGGGAGATTGCTCCTCAGGACCCGAACCATTCTTTGGGTTTGAAATTGGACCCGAACCATTCTTCGGTCGTCGTGACGGGAAATTGCTTCTCCGCCTATTATTGGAGACCGAACCATTCTTCGGTGGGACCCGAACCATTCTTCGGTCGCCTGTTAAAACAATTAGTGATTTGTCTAGGACCCGAACCTTTCTTCTGGGAGATTGCTCCTCGAACCTTGACGGGAGATTCCGCTCCTCTAGGACCCGAACCATTCTTCAATGATTTGTCTAGGGTCGCCTTGACGGGAGATTGAGACCCAAACCATTCGTGGTTTGTCTCGGACCCGAACCATTCTTCGGTCGCCGTGACGGGAAATTGCTTCTCCAGGACCCGAACCATTCTTCGGTCGCCTGTTAAAACAATTCATGGTTTGTCTAGGACCCGAACCTTTCTTCGGTCGCCTTGACGGGAGACTGCTCCTCTAGGACCCGAACCATTCTTCGGTCGCCTATCGGAGTAATCAGTGGTTTGTCTCGGACCCGAACCATTCTTCGGTCGCCGTGACGGGAAATTGCTTCTCCAGGACCCGAACCATTCTTCGGTCGCCTATTAAAACAATTAGTGGTTTGTCTAGGACCCGAACCTTTCTTCGGTCGCCTTGACGGGAGATTGCTCCTCTAGGACCCGAACCATTCTTCGGTCGCCTATTGGAGTAATGTGGTTTGTCTGGAACCATTTTGTCTCGGGAAACCCGAACCATTCTTCGGGCCTGTTAAAACAATCAATGATTTGTCTAGGACCCGAACCTTTCTTCGGTCGTGACGGGATTGCTCCTTAGGACCCGGGAGATGTGCTGACCTTTCTCAGGGCATCTGTTTGTTGGGAGATAGTACCTGGACGATCACAGGTACTAACTCTTGGGGATACTTGGATGATCACAAGCATCGAAGGGGTACCCGGACGATCACAGGTACAAACTCTTGGATATTCATGAAGGTCTCTCACCTCCTGGTAATTGGGAATATGGAGGACATGCCTCGCATATTCATGAAGGTCTCTCACCTCCTGGTAATTGGGAATATTGAGGACGTACCTTGGATATTCGTGAAGGTCTCTCACCTCCTGGTAATTGGGAATATTGAGGACGTGCCTCGCATATTCATGAAGGTCTCTCACCTTGGTATTGGGAATATGGAGGACATGCCTCGCATATTCATGAAGGTCTCTCACCTCCTGGTAATTGGGAATATTGAGGAGATACCTTGGATATTCGTGAAGGTCTCTCACCTCTAGGTAAACTCTTTGGGAATATTGAGGACGTGCCTCGCATATTCATGAAGGTCTCTCACCTCTGGTAAAGGGGAATATCGAGGACATGCCCCAAATATTCGTGAAGGTCTCTCACCTCCTGGTATTTGGGAATATCGAGGGCGTACCTGGGATATTCGTGAAGGTCTCTCACCTCCTGGTAATTGGGAATATCGAGGGCATACCTAGGATATTCGTGAAGGTCTCTCACCTCCTGGTAGTTGGAATATCGAGGACGTACCTTGGATATTCGTGAAGGTCTCTCACCTCCGGTAACATAAACTTGAATGGCCGCAAGCACTCAAAAGGGCTAGAAACACAGGTAGCCACGAGTGTACAAAATCTTGGAATACTTGGATAAACACAAGTATTTTAATATGATCCGGGGCTGGTCCAAGTATCATGATGATAAGAGAGCATACCTGGGTAACCGCAGGTGCACAACGCAGTGGAGTGCTTGAACAGCTACTATATCATTTGGGGACAACTCAGACAGGTTAAGTATCATGAAAATGATGTACCTGGACAACGGTGGGTACTTGACGATATGGGGATACCTAGACAGCAGTAGGTATTCCAAGAGATATTTGGTCAGTCACAAGTATCAATACTCTGGGGACAACTTGAACATGTCGAGTGTCAGGAAAAGGGAATGTCCGAACGGTGACCGGTACTCAAAGACAACAGGGATACCTAGACAGCAGTAGGTATTCAACAATAAAGGAATACTTGGTCAGTCACAAGTATCAATACTTTGGGGACAACTCGAACAGGTCGAGTGTCAGGAAGAGGGAGTATCCGAACGGTGGCCGGTACTCAAAGACAACAGGGATACCTAGACAGCAGTAGGTATTCAACAATAAAGGAATACTTGGTCAGTCACAAGTATCAATACTCTGGGGACAACTCGAACAGGTCAAGTGTCAGGAAGAGGGAGTATCCGAACGGTGGCCGGTACTCAAAGATAATAGAGATACCTAAATAGCAGTAAGTACCCAAACTCAAGGGACGACTCAAATAAGTTGAGTGTCAATAAGAGAGTACCTGGACAGTGGTAGGTACTTTAAGACAAATGGGGACAGGGATATGTTTACCTGAAAATATCTCGATCTCTCGAGAGTATGTCCGCTATTATGCACACATGATTGTATATGCTATAAATTCATGAGTTCAAATGAGATTCATGCATGATAATTTTGTCAGTTTTCCATCATCTTTTGATTTCCACTTTAGGAGAAGATCTTGAAAGACAACCTTCATTTAGAATGTAGATGTCTTGAGTATGCCAGATGGGGGACTTTCAGTCTGAAAGGACTTTACGCTCACTCTCATGGAAAATGCTATCCTGACCATTGATGCAGGATTTATAAGGACCACACTTCTCACTGTCATCATGTCAGCAGGGGTCTGAGTATTCTCGCAAATGGTACAACTTTACCAATGTGAGAGGTCTTTGTTGAAACTGTGATGAAGTCTTGGTCAATGGCTCATCAAAGGGGACCATCAAGGTTGAAGCTGATGGACAAAAATGTTGCACGATCATCTCCGGGTTTACAAGTCAAGAACCCTGCGAAAAGAGATAGAGTAATCTTGCTCGTACTTCTTCGAGCGATGCTTATAAACATATGAAATCCACGTTAATTGAAGTGCCCCTAGTCTGAAGAGACTTTTACAATGGGAATGTGACATAGACTTGGCTCACATGAAGAGGGTGAGAGTTGGTGATTGCCTTGGCATTTGTCACTAGTCTTTCTTGTCAAATGGAGGTTCTATGGACCACAACAGCAACATTTTCTTGGCTGCATTTTTGACTGGGGGGCATTGGCCTTGCTTTTACTAGGCACGCTGCTTTTTTCATGCCCTTATTTTTTATTCCAGTTCTTCAAATATGGGCATTGACCTTGCTTTTACGAGGTACACTGCTTTTTTATGCCCCTGCTTTTTCATTCTTGTTGCTTGAGAGCTGATCTTGGCAAGCTTAATCGAAACACCGTTATTAGACTCTTGAGTCTTCATCTTCAACTGGCGCTCATGCTATAATAACTTCTGCTTTATCTTGATGTGAGGGTAAAATTACAGACTCACTTGGGTTGTACAATGAATACAAGTGCGTAAAGAAAAATTGCTCTTCATGACTCTAGGGCACTTAAATTAACGCGAGTGTTCATATGCAATAAAGACACTCAAAGATTGATGCAAGTGCAAGCAAGAAAATTTCTATCCCCTTTCTCACTTTGTGATGCTGACTTGTTTTTGACTTGCCCCAGTGTGGGGTGGTTCTTTGATGGGGATATGAGAGAAGCTTCACCAATGTATGGGGCTCAATGGGGTGAGCGATGGAATGCCTCTCACTGTTTTGGTTATCGTACCATTCGCGAGAGAACTCTTTACCCTGCAGCCATGGAATCTTCTGCACTCATCTCACAAGTGTATAGATGGGGGGATTGTGTGTAGGATATGGCTTGCCTTTCATCATCCTGACACGCCTCATCCAGCATGCTCAATTAATCTAGTATTCTTCACTTAGCTGTCTATTCTGATAATCCTCAGTGGAATCAGTGACTTAGACAAACGAAATCATCATGCATAATTCATCTGGAAATGACATGCAACATTTTGAATATGATGGAGTTTGAACTCTTCAAAACAAGTGAATGGTTTTGACTCAAAAAAGACCTTATTGACAACTTTAGGGCTAACATAATGGTGTTTCCAAATATGTTATATTTTGAACATCAAAAGGGTTATTCGCAAATGGACGTCGATGGTTGTCCCTATTGATTAGGAATATGACACATGAATGATCAGTCGGGGTTGGGAATCTGATCGGGCATCTCTACTTTTGCCCCTGCAGAAGAAAAGATGTACAAGTAGATCAATTAGTTTGGCCAAAATTAAATGTGAGTTGAGGCCTGAAGGTTTTCTGTCATTTGCTTTGGCAATACTTGAGACGCCATTTTGCTTGGGAGAGTTTGTCATGCCTCTCATTGATTTGTGATTTTTGTTTTCGACAGTCAGTTAATCCTGCAACAAACAAGACATGCTTTTCATTGATTCATTATCCTTGCTTTTGATAGTCAGGTGATCCTGCAACAAACAAGAGGGAATGTGTTAGTCATGAACTCTTTCAAGAGTCAAATAACTGGAATCGATACAACTTTACCCTTCACCGGTTTGCAGATGATTGGGTGAATCTGAAGTGAGAAGGGGGACATGAAGTCCTATGTCCCTTGCTTCATTAGGTCCATTATTCTCGAATTAGCTCCTGGATGACATGTCTTTTTACACGGCCAGGTGAATTTGATGTGGGTCATTTCCACGTACTAGCTTGGCCAATATTGATTTGCCTAACCATTGAGTTTGGTTCTTGAGTTGCGATGCTCCCCTGTCAATAGGGGGAATATGTCAAAAGTGAATTCAAAGAAGGGGGAGTATTGGAAACGATACCAAATTACTCTTCTCCAAAGTTTGTATTTGCTGACTCCTGATGATGTTTGAATGTCGATGACAGCCTTTTCGTCTTGGCATAGTTTGACATTTCTTTCGATTGGCCTTCCTCACTTGTGACCATGTATGCATGATTGCTGGTTGTTGATTCATCTTCAACGCCTTCCTTCGTGGAATTTCTCCTTCGTCTTTAACTATAGCATCATTGGGCAAAAAGTCATGTACCTCAAGGTTCTATGGAATCGAGATGGACAATCAAAACCTCTAATTCTCTGATGGCGATTACTTCTTGGGAGAGCATGCGTCTGAATAGGAAGTCAGGTTTCTAGGTCCTCATTTTGGATACGGGCTAGAGACCGCTTCAACTGTCTGGATTTCTTCCC
The DNA here is from genome assembly GCF_016545825.1 of Eucalyptus grandis. Lineage (NCBI taxonomy): Eukaryota > Viridiplantae > Streptophyta > Magnoliopsida > Myrtales > Myrtaceae > Eucalyptus > Eucalyptus grandis. The sequence continues at coordinate 21,845,616 of NC_052616.1, forward strand.
TGTTGACAGTAGCCAATTCAAAGAGAAAAGATCCTCCTTGTGCTTTTGGGCTTGTCGAAGCTAGAAGTCCCGTTGATGAAACCACAACATCTGGTTGCTCAAGCACATTGTGGGGAAAGGATATTGCTCTAGCTTGTGAAGGAGTTGGGCAGAGCAAGGTGGAGTGCTGTGAGCTCTTGGGAACAGCTTGATTCCAACCGTATGCCATGTACCTATTACGTCCTATTTTTCGTTTCCCGTAAATAGAAGAGAAAGGACATCATTTCAAAATTATATTCAGAGAATAAAACTTACCTTCTTTGAAGTGGGATGATATTTTCTGTTTGCCCCATTGTTTTCTTTGAAAGGGTGTTTTTGAATTCGGTGAGTTCACATAATGTGCTTGCTTCAAATGCCCCCTGTCACACTAAGTCAAAGGGGACAGGAATGATCTTCTGAGACATGAAGTGAGTGAGTCAGAAAGACAAACGTGCTTAAATTTATCATCTTGTTTTGACAAAGCTTTTGGGTGATGAAATATTTTTTATTTTCAAAATGCATCTTTGGGGGGAGAAAAAGCATGAGGAAGCCCAGCCCTCGGTATTCTCCTTGGATGATATATTTTTTTCATGGTTGGATAGCATCACCGGGCTGGTTTGGGATACCGCCTCATGCTCTTAAAACAAAATATTACAACTGTACAATAGAGTACTTGGAATGGAAAATACAACCGTAGCACACTAGATAAGATAAGAAACATGAAATTATAAAAACAAGTAAAACCCATGAAAACTCCAGTGTAAAGGAGTGCTTTGATAGTGCTGGTCTTGAAGCTAAGCGTCTTTGAAATCTTCGCCTCCAGTAGACTCGAAGTATTCGCATGCGATGACTATCTCGTTGAAGTTACGGAAGTGTAACCCATGCAGCCAACAGCGTTGCTTGCAGGACAAAACTTCTATGAACTGCTTCATTAACTCCTCTTCAGCCAGTTGAGGGTGGGTTTGCATCATGAAAGCCCTCCACCTCCCTGCGTATGCTCGGAAATCCTCCATTGTTCTTCTTCTGAAGTGAACCAAGTTCTCACAAGGCAGTTCAGTTCCGATCTGGCTTTGGTACTGATGCAAGAACATGGAAGTCAACTCATTCCAGTCCTTTAGAAGATAAATGTTTGCTGTGATAAACCATTGCAATGCAGACCCCGTAAGAGTTTCTTGGAATGCCTGAGTTGTGAACGACATCGGGCCATAATACCGACTCATTTCCGCATAGAGATACTGCAAGTGGGCCATGGGACAAGCTGTGCCGTCATACTTGTGAAGATTGGGTATCCACATTTCTATGGGGCTCATGATCCTATGAGGGCAAGACGGGCTTGATGTATCTTGGTTAGGCCAATGGTTTTCCCACTGCATATCTGTTGTAGTGGTGAATTTTTCTGTTTCAAGGAAGTTGGATTCTACCGAGATTATCCCATTGCTTTCTTCTTGGTCAAAATTTCCGAATGAGGATAAAGTATTGAAGCTATCCTCATGGTCAGAGGAAGAGCTTAGTACTTCGTTAGGATCGTGGCGGATAAAGACGTATGCTTCCTCTTCTGACGGGCCTTCATCCCCGGATGAGACTAGGAAACAGTTATACGATGAATCGTCAGTTTCATTGTCGAAATAACGCTGGAAGTCCTTGGGGTTGTATTCTTGGGGATGGTAGCCTTCAAAGCTGTATTCTTGGGAATGCTCGAAGCTTGGGTGTGGTGGCTCGTCAGCAGGTGCTGTATTGATCTGCTTAGGCTTTCTTTTCTTGGCCCCTGGTCCAGATCTTTTGAGTAGGGCCCTTCGTTTTGCCAGCTCAATTCTGTCAAGGGAAGTGAAGGACATTAGAGTTTCACTATCTGATTCACTTCCCAAGTTGATAGGGGTTGGTATTCTTTGGACCCTAGCTCTTGGAGTAAGCTTGGGGAGTCGTCCGGTCGTGCCCGGTCTTGAACAGGCTCTTTGTCTTTGATCTCGTACAAAGGCTCCTTGCCTTTCCTAGTGGGAAATTTTCCAATAACAGGGTGTTGTTCAGCTGCCCATTTATCATGCAAGGCTTCATTAACATGATCTTCTCCTATCTCGGCGACTAACGGTTCCTCGTGCTCCGCGATCATCGCCTTTTCGTAGGGCAAGGCTATGTCAAGGTTGATGTCAATATCATATTCTTGGTGAAAAACATGAATTAGTTCCCTCCAGGTTTTAAGGGACTAATCTTCCCGACAATGTACCATCGCAAGGCGGTGGCTAGTCAAGCTCGATTGGTACGATTGAATCATCCTTCGAACCAAGTAGGCCTGCAAGTAGGTCTCTGGGCGGGAGGTATCAGCATACCTTTCGCATTCAGGTGCTTTGAGTTTTTCAGGGATCTCAATGCCGGTGTAATTGGACAGGTCCATGGGATTCTGCTCCTGCAGCTGGCTTAACTTTTTCATGATCTTTTCAAACTGTTTATGGTACTGGCTATTTTCTAGCAAATTTGCAGGTGTCATGACGGTGTTTGAGGCAACTATAGAGTTGGGCTCAGCTTGAGTGGATTTCATTTGTCTTGAGAGTTGTTGAAGGACAATGGACATCTGTCCTACGCCGTCTTCAATGTTAATAAGGCGATTTTGTACATCATTCTCGATCGGCCCTAATGCATGAGGCCATTCGCGAGCAATTGGTGGCCGGCGATTCATAATTACCTCGCTCATGTTGAAAACAATGAATGAGCACGAAAGTAAACAAAGATTGACCCATGGCAATGGTCTAACTTTTTATTTATCAAAAGAGGATTTATAGACCGCAACTTCGACATCTAGAACTTGAAATTGAAAAGACAGAATGAAATACTAGATATTAAACAAAAGTCCCTAAACAATGGGACAAAACCTTCACAATATTAACACTGAGGGGCACATGATTGCCAATTTATATGCGACGGGGAGCCTTGTTCTTGTGAGGACGCCGCTTCCTTGGCTGGCTCGAGGTGTGCATCCAGTCCATTCCCAAATCCCTCTCCATGAGCTCGCTTGCTCGTGCTGGCTGCTCTCGCCGATCGAGTGAGGGACTAATGGCTTCCATTTTTCGGGATGCGATGGTTATGGATGTAGGACATGGAGGCGTGGTGGGCTTTTCTTCTCCCTCAAGCCCTTAGGTACCACAATCCTTTTGCGATGGCACTTGTTCCAGTTTCCTCGCGATAGAAATTTCGAATGCATAGTCACGGCTTGTGTTGAAAAGAACTGGAGGGATCATCCTCTTGAAAGGCGGTGGGATCTCCGAAGGGCTCCATATTGTCGTGCTACCCGATACGGGTAATAGGGAATGGCGCCTGTGAGGCCGAGCAATGGAATTGGGCGGGTGCGTATGTAAGCAAAGCGAGCTCTCTTTTCATGGAACCAACTAGCACACCATTGGAATGCCTCAGGAGCTGGGTCTCTTAGGAAGTTTACCCAATTTAAACAACTTTGATTGGAAATGTATGGTCCTAGAACCATAAATTTTTGTAACGGATTTTCGAAAGCATTGTTTCAGACGATCGCATGAAGTCTCGAAATTCGCTTAGGTGAGAAAAGAACCAGACTTGTAAAATTTCAGGAGAGGCTCGCATGATTTTCTCCGAGTTGTCTTTAAAACGATTAAAGGACAAGAATGTTTCAGTTAAAATCATGTTGACATAATTCCCCCTCTTAAGATCTGATCAACTATCCATGCCATCTTGGGAGTTATGGCATTTCTTTGATGGGGAAGATGATGAGCCCGAAAAGGCTAGGAGGAAAATCTCACTTTTTGGGTCATAGGTTGATTTTGAAACATGCATTCATAAATTCTAGTGGGCAGGTATTATGGTTGTTTTCAAGAATTTGTCTCATAACATGGATTTCAGTTCCTAAAAGTCGCGCCAACCCATGCCACGGGAGGGCGCCTGTCGATGGTTTGACGAGCTTTTTCTCGAGGGCATTTCAGTGATGATGCTGTATTCTTCCAAGGTTGGGGTTAGCTCAAACCTACCGAATATAAAAGTAATTGTCTTCGGGCACCAAAAATGTGCCATGACTTGTATGACTTCAGGACGAACAGTGATTTGAATCAACGATAGGAGATGACCGACTTTGGCCTTCACGCGCTCTTGGGCAACCGATCTAATTGACCCCACCACCTGAAGAGCTCCGCCTTGGGAGTAGGAATGAACTGGATATCGTCTTTCCCCATCGCATATAAACTGGGACTTGAAAAGCTTATCCTAAATTGCCATAGGCCAAATAAAAAGACTGAGTAATAGTAAAGAAATCACTTTGCTTTTAAAGAAAAATGGCAAGCACAAAGACATGCGCATGGGACGTGCGGCTCGATTTCTAACTGAGAAGGATTGGTGAGATTAAAAGGATATCCGCCCGTCGCAGTCTCGCGTTAGCAGCATACCCTCCTAACCTCGGCTAAGAAATTCGGGGGAAAGAAAGGCAACCTCTACATCGCAGTCTCGCGTTCGAGGTCGTATCTTTCTTAACACCATCCTAGAAATCCTATGGCGGCCCAGTCCGGCGGCCGGGTGTGTGTGCCATGTGTGGTGTTTAAAACATTTAAGCATGCACAACAGTTTATAATCACAAAACATTTTATTTTAACAGAATAAAAAAAAACTTTAAGCTATTACCCTGCACAAAAGAAAAAAACCCAAGTCAGCAAGGCATTTAAACAAAGATAAAATGGCCTAAGTCCTCAAAATCCCCAGCGGAGTCGCCAAGCTGTCGCGACCTCTTTTTTTCTCGGCACCCGCAATCGGGTACGAGCGCCTAAGGAGGCTAATGGCTCGGCTGAATTTATTAAGCCCGGACTCTCCCAAGTCCACCAATTCACGACTTTAATAGTTTAAGTTTTTAACCTATAAATTAATTTTTAAAATGGAGTCGCCACTAATCGATTTGGGGTGGGTTGATTAGAAACCCAAGTGAAGTATCGGGAGAAATACTCACTCTGCGCAAACTGAGAAATTAGGATCGGGGACTTGATTACACTAGTTAATCACTAATGCCCTTTCGGTACCTAATCTTGTTTAAACCCTGAGGTTTTTGGATGTTCGAGGGATTTTCCATGCATTTTGGGAGGAAAAACATTTTTGAGTATTTTTCTCATTTGTCAGGTAGTTGCTTACTCTTAGTGAGGATTTCTTAATTTTTGCACAAGAACATTTTATCTCTTATCTTGAAACTTGCTTTTTCTTCGGAAGATCTATGTTAGGAACTGATCAAATGCTAGATGAAGTGAAAGGAAAAGATTCAAGGGGAACTCATATCTTGAGAATGAGAGGAAGAAGATAATGAGTCTTTATAAAATAGAAAATAACAAAATTAACTAGGAGCGTATCAAAATCGACTCGCCGAAAATGTCCCATTTTTGTCGGAGAGGACAAACTCTCTCTTTTCTTTAAACACCTCTCTCTCCTCTCTCTCTCTCTCTCCGCGAGCGTGCGCGTAAAAGCTACCCCTTTTATCTTGAGCTAATTTCCTCTATTTGTGGGAGTTTGGGGATGAAGAACAATATCGGCTCAAATGACTCTAAAATCAATAAAGAATATCAAATGAATATGGCCAGCATGATCTACAAGGTTTCGGATTTTGATATAGAGATTAAAATCAGATATGAAAGCAAATAATAGTAAGATAAGGCAAACTTTTGAAATATGTCCTTATAGCTATTTTTAATCCACATTCCAAAGAAGCCCTTTTCTAAGTCTTGCTCTTCTTCTTGCTTGGCCGTGAACTTCATCAGTTTCCTGTCATTTTGAATTCCTATTTTTCAACAATTCCCGCTTTCCTTTGAAAATTAATCTCATATGATTTTTTTTTCCGAAATAATTCGAAAGGAGATGAATATGAATTGATACCAATAGATAAATATTTATATTTCATCAACGATGATTGAGTGCAGAGTTTAAATTCACCATGATTGATCACATCTTTTAAGAAATCCGTTCAATTATATGTACAATGGTACATGGTAACACCACCTCGAGTCATATGGTTCACACATGATATAGATGTGAATTATGCTAATTATATGTTTATTTAAAGTCAGACCAACCTCTAATTTTCTTATGTAATAAATAATTAAATATGACCGTCAAAATTTATGAGTTGTGTTGGATTGCACTTTGTTCTGAAGCGACTTGTTCTAAAAGTGGGTGGATTAAATCTACCCAAGGATAGCCACAAAATTATCCTTTATCCGACAAAAGAGAACAGAAATTTCCAAGCAGAACTCAGATCTCTTTGGTTCGTCGCTTCTTCGCCCAACTGCCATCAACATCACTAGCCAATCTCTTTACATAACGAAGTGCTCAAGATACAGATTCCCCCAGGGGATCTTTGCAGGGTCAAGAATGATTTCACGCGACTACTGCTGTGCCACTCGGTACGGCCTTGCTGCGCTTGGACGACTCTGATTTTCTCGACAGGAAGGAAGGAGAAGAGGAACGCGAGGACGGGTGACCTCTTCCAGCTTTTTCTCTTTCGCCTCATCGATCTCTACCTGCTCTTGCCTGCACTCTTTGCCACAGAATGACGTGTCGCCCCCTGAAAACGCAAAGGAGAAAAGAAAGGGCAGATCAAGATCTAGTTCCGACTCGATTAATAAAGAAAAAGAATAAAGTAAATAATTTTTTTGGTTTTTGGTCTTTTGCAAGGAAAAAAATGTCTGGAAAGCAGATCCATGCCCACCAAGAAAACGGAGACTGACTACTGACCTGTACAAGAAGATGTCGGAGTTGAACCCAAGAGACTTGTTGCAGAGGAAGCATGACTGGAGGAAGTGGGGCTCGTAGTGGCGACCCTTGCAACCGGCGTAGTACAGTATCGCTGCCGTCAGCGAGGCGGCCATTGCTATCCGAAACGGCCGCAGCAGATTAAGTTTGTCCAATAAAAGGATTTAATTATGAGTCTTGTCAATAGGTGTTTTGCAGGACATTTGTTAAGCATGTACAATCATAAAATATTTGATGTTGAAGCATTCGTTTCTTCTATGTTTCCTTATTCAGATACGTGAAATCCTTTTTATTTATTAAGACTCCCATGGCACTTATTGGGCATATTGAATCGGTTTATTTTGAATCACAAAAAATTAAATAAAAAATAATTATAAAATTTTATGAGGTCCATTCCTTGAAGAATTTAGGCTCGCAATAAGCTATTATTCTTCAAAACACTTTTCAAAATGCTAATTAAAAAAAAAAATGAGAAAACATCAAAACATGAGCCCGATACCCATACTAAGAAAAATGATCAAATCCAGGGTTTGATAGAATTGATTTTCTCTATGAGTGTGACGATATAACCACCTCGATGATTACTCAAGTATTTGAGAAATTGAAAATCTAGATCATTAGATTGTTAATGATTTTAACATATGGAAATGCCAGCAGCAATATCACAATATCGAAAGTATTTTCTGATAAAACCTCAAAGTACGTAGATAAAATGATATTTACTACTAAAAGTTATAGTCTCTCATCTCTTTCCTACTATAAATTACCTTAATGAAAAATAGTGTTACTGTACGAGATTATCTCACCTTAAGTGAAAACTATTGTGTCAATGGACGAGATTATCGATTATTCACACATTGATGATGATTGGGCTGCTTGACTCTGTGGTCAATGATCAGTTAAGAGATCCATTGGAGGATGATTGCAAATACCACCGTGCATGAGCAAATCGATGGTCATCCAATGACAAATATTGGAGGAGAAATCAGGTAACCTATATTTCTCAATCAAGCATAAGAAAATTAAGAGCAAATTGCTCGAGAAAATTGCATTATTTTCTCATATACAACTAAGTTTCATCCATACTTCCATGAAGTATACAAAAATCCGTCCTCCCCACCAACTGCGAAATGATTTATAGCCCAAATGAGTCCACCCCTATTTGAACCATTGAATTCGATGGTCTCGATATATAAATATGATAGAGCATACTAGACTCAATAATACAAATTCAGTTTGGATGCATGAGATGGATAGGCATTTCAGGGTTGAGTTTTTCTAAAGTAAACTCCCGTGTAGGTGACATAGTTGTGATCAACGACCGATGAAGAGAACAGGTAAGAGGAAATTATGTCCTGTAAAGGAGACGGGGGTAAAAGTTTATGGAGGAAAACGTGCCCCTTCCAGATAAGAAGAAATTTTTCTACAGAGGAAAACGTTTTTTTTTTTGTCATGAATCTTTCTAATCTTTGTCTTGAATTATTGAATTTTTATTTTTGAATTATAATCCCAAATTGTCACACGATGTGCATACAAATTGTATTATTACATCAAAAGATGTTGCTTAGCTTCGTTTCCCATCCAGCCTCGTTTATGCTAAGATAGTTTTGGTTATCTTAAATACTTGAGTGACAAAAAATACATTTATTGTAGAGAATTCTTTGATTGTTGTCCACAACAAATTTTTTGGTTTATTTCATGATGTTCAATGAGAAGTTGTATCTCTTGGGTGGGCCATAAGCCTTGTTCATTACCAAAAGCTCAACTTTACAAAACTATGGGCCTCCTTTAAAGTTGTCTTAGTCTTTCGGAATAAGAGTTTTGTATAAGTAGGCATGATATTCAGTATTCTCATTATCGGTGTGGATAAACTTGTCTATTTTATATTGAATACATTCTCAAAACGGAAAATAGCACAATTGGTAGGTTAGGTTATAATTGATTTACTCCACCAACATAATAATGTACATCTCAAATGATTAATTAACTATATGAGAAAAATTAAAACTCGCCAATTAGATTTGTTGATAATTTTTATCCTTGGAATAACCAACGAGAGTTTGACAATACAATATCCGACGTGGTTATTAGGTGCATCTATAGTAAATACTCAAAGCAAAAAAAGAAGATAAAAAGTCATATTTCTAGCCAAAAGCTATACATCATAATATCAGACTTGCATGTTTTTGGTACTATATATCAAAAGTAACAATGCTTTAGAGTGTGTTTATTTCATGGAATATAAATGATAAAAATAATTACTTATATTGCTTTTGAAAATGAATTAATAAAAATATTTTCATCATCTACAAAATATTTAAATATAAATTATTATTGATGATGAAGAGATTTTTTATTGAATATATTTCAAGCAATATAAGCAATTTTTTTTAGGAAAATATTTTTCAAATTATTCATTTTCAACAAAATAAATGGACTCTTAAAATTGATTCAAAGGATTTACAACAATGACTCATTAACTCATTACCGTATATTATTTTGCTTTCATATTTCTTTGGTCTTTCATCCATTGGAAAAACTTCTCAATCTAGATTGATAGAATCACTTAAATATTACTTGCGAAGGAAAATCAAATAAAAAAAATCATTGTAGTCCTCTCGTCATTCTATTTCATAAAATAAAACTTTTTTGCCGAAAATAACTAGTAACTTCTATTATTCTTTTTTAAAAAAAAAAAAAAAAAATTCAAATTTCGGTGATTACAGTAAAATACCCTAAAAGAGCTGACTTTCTTGATAATAATCCTATTTGAAATAGAGAAACTAATACTCCCAACTACAAAAATTTGAACAAACCATGATGAAATACTTCTTAAATCACTCAAATGACGACTTTTCTTAATTTATATGAGTCTGACCATGTAAAGGTTCATGTTAAACCAAAAGAACACGACCTAATTCCAAGACGATTGGTGAATTGCATAAACTTCGCGCAAGAAAATTATTTCATATTATCTCCGTCGGACTTAACACTGATAGCGTGGCTATTGTGAACTGGAATGATAGCAGGCATTTGCTTATATTTTCTTATATGAGGTTGAATTTGAAGGACCAAGAAAAAAGAAAAACTATCGTAGAGCATAAGGTTTGAAATCAAAATGGAAAACTACACGGCTAGTCCCTCAGGTTATCCAATTTTCAAACTCAATTATAAACTTATAACAAGTCTATATTTAAGTAACTGAAGTATATTGGAGATTATGACCACATTGATCATCACAATAGTTTGATTAATTGTTAAATTAAAGAAAATTTACCATTATTTGAATTTGGGTATTCGTTGGTTGAAAAATCATAAAAGTGTCTGTCACAATTTTTTTTTTTTTTTTTTTTTTTGAATTACTTTACCAGTATTGAAATAGGGTTGCATATCATCGAAGGCATTGTAATTAGAATTACCATTGCTTATATTTTTGAAGAATAATTTTTTTCATAACATCAAGGAAAGCCCTCTCACACACACAATATTCGAATTGACCCACTCTCGTACAATTTTACATTGGATACATAAAATATCGAACCTATGGATCATATAACTTGTTCCCATGTCATCTTCCTCTATGATTTTCTAGGAGGGAGAACTGCAGCTTGCCACCATGAGACACGAATTTCCATCCAGACAAAACAACGCCTTGAATTGGGTTTTAAAAGAAGAAGAAGAAGAAGAAACCCAATTCAAATTTCGTCCATTCAAGGCATTGTTCCCATGTCATCTTCCTCTCACACACACAATATTCATCTTCAGCGGAGTGTGGCGGGTATAGAGACTACATCAGAATGGATTGGAGTTTAGGGCATTGTCCAGCAACAAAACAATGCCTTGAATGGACGGAGACTTCACTACTGCAAGAATTATCTTTTGTCACCCCGCCATCTTACTGCCTCATAATGTTATTAAAAAAGAAAAAAGAAAAAAGAAATCCAGGATATCAGAATTATCATCTGAGAGAGATCTTACCAAGGAGAAGCATTCTTTCTGGTAAATCATTGATCCAACACTTATTTACATGCAAGGTCATAGGATGTGAGACATGATTATACGAAGCATGTCAAAAGAGTTTTTCGAAGATGGGAGCGAGATGTGATGCATGATTTTGGGTTTTGTAAGTATCACAAGGGTCTTGCTCGGAAGAACTTGAAGGACTAGTAAGAACGAAGAATAAATTCTATTAGCTAAGGCATGGAGCACCAAAGACAAAGGACTCCACAAATAGGTAAATACTTAGTCATGCTCATTATTGTTGTGGATAGACTTGCACAATTTGCATTTATCACATTCCCATACAAAGAAATATTATGAATTGCAAGTTTTGTTAAACTTGGTTTTCTCTATAAGCACAACCATGTACACCCCATAATGATTACTTAACTATTTGAGAAAATTAAAACCTAGACCATTGAGTTGTCTATGATTGTGATGGATGAAAACATCGATGGTAATTATACAATATTGAAAGCACCTATTACACGTATCTGAAAAAAAAAAAAACCTTAAAGTAAGCAAATAATCCACTATATATTTCTGAAAGTTATTGTTTGTTATGTTGGGCTCACCATCTTTCCTGTTATAAATTAAAGTAGTTGCATTTAACATTGATCGATCTCTAGTGATGGTTGAACTCATTGTCTAGCATACATATCGTCTAACATGTCTCTATACGAGAGAATTCACATTATCAAAGCAAGCAAAGAAACAGATGTGAAAAAATAAATTTATCTTTATTAACTATCAGTAACCATGATCGTTGCACGTGAAAATTACGTTTTTCATATTTAATGACTATATTTTAAAGAAAATATGCAACTCTTACTTAAATGGATATACGGTTCCACTAGTAAATATTTATACGGCTATATTAATTCTTTGCAATGCATTAGTTGTAAATCAAAATTACCCTCTTCATTCGAGCAATGTTAAAATTAAAATAAATAAAATAAAATAATACAAGAAAGAAGTTTTTACTATTTATATTAGAGAATAGTGAAATATTAATCGGTAGAATATATATTATTATGATGATATAATGCAAAATAAATTTATCGGGTTCACAACACTCATTTTTTTCTGTCTTGCACACATAAGTTCAATCTAATTGTGATGAACAAATTAATCTCCTGTACAATAAGAAAGTGAGCTTCCTATAGAGATATTTATTTGAGATTTTTGTCAATACATATACATTTATAGGAAAAATTAAACTTTTTTTTAATAAAACCCAACAAGACTAACAACTCAGCAGTTTTTTTTTATTATAGTACACTCTGTTGCGATCTAAATCTTTCAAGACAATCAAGAAAGAGATAGGTTTAGGATATTGCTTAAGAGGTGGACCTGCGGCCCTCAATTTGGCGTAGATACTCCCAATCTCATACCTCGTGTGATATCGGATTTATTTTAAGTTTGATTTAACATAGAAGCTTTTACGTGAGCCGCCACTAGCCATTTTAGGCTCAGCTAAAAACCAATCAAGGTATGGGAGTAATGTTTTGATTTCTATATAATATCATATTCTAGTTCGGGGACTTAATTATGTTAATGTCAATAAGCACTCTTTCTAAACTTTAGAAGGTAGCAATCTAAGTGCTTATACAATCTAGATTACCAATTATGATCATGAAGGCATCAAAGTGACTAAGTGATCATTCACACGTTCTCTATGTATTCATTATGATCCTAATCTAGTCCTAATCAATCTAGAAAGGAAATTTACAAACAATTTATTGAATTGACAGAGCAATAATGCAACAACCAAGTAACTAAAAGGCTTCAATAGAAGTGCAAAAATGAAAACTTGATACTCGTCGGGCAAAAAATATACATGGCCACATTATAAGCCCCCCAAAAATGATCTCCTTGAGCTAAATCCAAATTAAATTCAATTTCTTTTCCAAAATAATAGGCCACTAAGACTAAACTATATAAAAGTTACCCTAACCGGAAAAACTAAACAAAAGTTTATGCTAACTAAATAAAACTAAACTATATCTAGTGCTAAAGTCAAACAACTAGGTCAGGACCTATCAAAAGCTATTTTCTAATTTTTTATTGCCGAATATGGACCGTAGGCTGGTCTCATTGGTCTGGGCCAAGTAAAATACAAAAGACTTGACAAACGAAATGAGCTTATTTATTCAAGCCCAAAATACAAAAGACTTGACAAACGAAATGGGCAAATTTATTCAAGCCCAATCTGTTCATAACCAAACTTGAGCCCACCTACTCCTTCGTGCACATTTTGTCTTCTTTCCCTTTGTTTTTTTTTTTTTTTGGCTCTTTATCCCATCATCTTTCATCTTTTATCGTCCACAATAAACCTGGAACATCAATGGACTAAAGAATCCAGAAAAAAAAAAATATAAACTTCAATGAACAAGCACGCTTGCGGACCCTTTAATGAAAATATTCATGTAATCGTCGCTCATCTTGATACTTCGCTGGACCAACGCCTTCGGCTATCTTAGTCCCTCACCGACAGTCCAATATATACGATCATCCATTTGCAAAAACACACGGCATGTGAATAGGACAATGAGATACCATCAGAGGGCGCAATATGGAACTCCACAGAAGATTGATGCGAAGTCTTTTTTCTATTTTCTCGCCAGCAATGGAGCTTTAAACAAAAAGGAACTCCTTCAAATCTTCTCGGCTAAAACAAGGATGAACAGTGGAACCGCGTCACGGTTATAAAGGTAAATGGTGGTGGAAGCCGAAATCAACGAAGACGACTCCATGTTGAGAGTTCTGGGAGGATTTATTCTCTCGTTTGTCACAGCGTTTGACGCTCTCTCTCTCTCTCTGTGGTGTGCAAGCTTAAGATAGATTTCAATGGAGACTTAACAAAGACTGCGTATACCCGGATATGGTGAACGATAGGTGGTGAACGACAGATGGCCGGGGAGGAAGAGGCAACCAATTTCTGAAGGGATTTTTCTTGATGGTCTCAGGTTTTCTTGACGAAGATGGCGTCTTCCCCACGAAAGGTACACAATACATATATTGGCAGAATTAAACTACTTTTTGAATAAAACTAAACAAGACTAACAATATATATTTTTTTATAGTACACTCTCTACCACAACCCAAATTTTCCGATGCATTCGAGAATCTATCCAATCAAAATAACGCGGAAATTGTTGACAAGACTTTTGTTAATATTTTCTCTCTCTTACACGACATTGACCTCTACTAAAACGTGGAATATAATATTAAAATGTCTTCGTTATGGCTAAAATCCTAATTTTTAACCAAAATTTTAATTAAATTAGACTAAAAAAGGTAATTAAAAAAAAAAGAAAACACAAAAAAGGCCAAGACTTACCACCCGTCGCCAAGGCCCAACCGACCCTTTCCAGTGACGATGGGGCAGCGGCGGCAAGCACTTGCTGTCTTTGCTTTGTTAATTTATTTATTTTTTTGTTGACATTGTTTTGATGTTATATTTCATATTTTCATGAGCACAATGCTACCTAAAAGAGTGAAATTATTAAACAAAGACACATAGGAGACAAAATAATTTTTTTTTTAAAAGTCACGTCAACATTTTCTAATTTCATTATACAGAGTTAACATAATGACTTTATTATACTAATTTAACAAGTTTTAGGACTTGATTGAACTTTTTGTAAGTTTTAAAAATCAAATATACTTTTGTAACAAGTTTAAGATTTCCAATGCACTTATACCATTTTCTTATATGAGGCTAAATTTGAAGGACCAAAATAACTATTATAGAGCCATAGGTTTGGAATCAAAATGGAAAACCACACAAATAACCCCTAATGTTTATCTAATCTTCAAATTTGATACTAAATATTTAAAATTCCTTACTCTTTATTTGTTGGTGGTCGGTAAAAGTCCATACTTAAGTAACCGAAATATACTGTCCATTTCGACGACATCATTGCAAAATTTCGTTCTTCTTTGCCATCATTTGAACTTAGATATTCTTATATTAAAATGAGTTGCACAAAAGCATCGTCATGGTACAAATTTTTGCGAATTACTTCGTTAGAGTTGAAAATGACTTGCACATCATCAAAGGTACTGTAACTGAAATCATCATTGCTGATATATTTGAAGATTAACTATAAGATCAAAATGAGCTCTTGCTCACACGCTGTTCAAAATGACCGGCTCTCATACAATTTTATATCAAATACATGAAATGTCAAACCTATTGACCATATAACTTGTTCCCACGTTGTCTTGCTCTATGATTTTCTGAGGAGGGAGAGCAGCTCACTTTTATAAGACAAGAAATTCCATCTAGACGACGACATGGAAACCTAGGCAAACCTCACAACCAGGGACACTCCCAAGGGTATGGCTCAGGACATCTTCCTGATAAGAGGCTTCATATGCATTTGGCTGCGGAGTATGGCTGGTATAGCGGCTACATCGGATTGGATGGGAGTCCAGGGCAATTTCAGCAACGGAGTAGCACCTCGGCAGAGTCTTCACTACTACAAGAGTTGTCTATCATTGCCTCATCATCTCAATGATTCGTCCTGTTATTCAAAACAAGATATCCACGATGTTATAGTCATCATCTGTGTGCGCGCGCGTGTGTGTATGTGAGAGAGAGTGAGAGAGATCTTACCAAGGAGGAGGCATTTTTCTAGTCAATCACTAATCCGATAATTATGTACATGCAAGGCTGGAGTATGTGAGACGTGATTGTCGGATGCATCTCGAAAGAGGTTTTCAAATATAAGGCATCACAAATGTCTTGCTTTGAAGCACTTGAAGGACATGTAAGAAAGAAGAAATTCATTTGGCTAAGGCGTGGTGCATCAAGAGATAAAGGGCTCTATAAATAGGTAAATATTTAGTCATGCTCATTATTGTGTTGATAGACTTGCACAATTTGCATTTAACACATTCCCATACTAAGAAATATTATCAACAGCAAGGTTTGTTGTAATTGATTTTCTCTAGGATCATGACCAAATACACCCTATCGGTGATTACTCAACAATTTGGGAAATTTAAAATCTAGACCATTGGATTGTCGCTGATTTTAGTGGATGGAAATGTCAATGGCAATTTCACAATATCGAAAGTACCTATTACCTGTTTCTAATAAAACCTTAAGGTACATAAATAAACTTGTATTTACTACTAAAAGTTATAGTTCGTTTTATCAAACTAACATCTCTTTACTATAATAAATTAAAACAGTTGCACTTAACATTGATCGAAAGGACCTCCAACAATAGTTAAAGTCATTCATCTAGCTCACGTGTTTTCCGATATTTTAAATGAGAAAATTAACATTGTTTGAGCAAGTAAGTCCATATAATTTACTATTTGGTAAATTCATTGCACATGTAAATTATGTTTTCCATATTTAATGGCCGTTTTTACAATATATAGACACGACTCTTATAGTAATGGATATATCATTTTACTAAAAAAAAAAAAAATATTACCATTAACAATAAGACATTAATTTAGTTCAAAAAAAAAAAACAAGAAGACATTAATATATTAATTAACTTTGAAACGCATTAGTATATAATTACACAAGAACAATATGTAGACCAAAAAGTCTTAAATTGATTTCAAACATTTTATCTCATGATTATTGCATCTATATGATAGAAAAAGGTACATTTTCAAGATTGGAAAGAACTTAAATGCTTTTTGATTCGAGGTTTTGAAATCTAATCTTAATTTGAAGCCTGTATTTATTTTTTTCATATGAACAATGTCGAAATTTTTATCAATATCTTTCTCCATAGAAAGTTGTATATTCTTTTTATGTACTTCTGTTATATGCCTATGTCAATCTTCATTAATGATAAATGATTCAACACAAAAACTATGTTGTATCTGCATGATACATTTTTAATTTTATTCATATTACAGTAATAAAATATTTATGACTCGTTTTATTTGTCATGCAGAATGTTTTATTATTGTAGCAGTTAGGAATCCAATTATATATTTTAAAATTATATTATCATATTAGTAAAATTTCAAACGACAATTCTCTTTATTTCTATCTTACACAAATTGATTTCAGTGTACAAAACAAACTGATCTTTTCTACAATAAGAAGAGAGGCTTCCTACTAAAATATTATTCTGTGATTTTTGTCAATACATACATAAATGGGGTGGGAATATGAAATTTCTTTTTAAATAAAAATAAACATATGAAATTGGGCTCTTATATTTTAATTAGGATAATAAAATTCGAATCAAAATTGGCACGTGACTTTGAAGTTGATGCTCTTTTAGGAAATTTGGCCGTTTTTTCCAATTTTACCTTCTATATCTCATGTTTCGTAGATATCTAACAGTTTTTTTAGGCGATCATTCTGCAAGCCCAAATCCACCCAAGCTCGAAAGTTAAGCTCAATGCGTTGTCCATGGCCCATGCATAATTTAAATTATGTGATGAAACGTTAGGTGAGGCTTGGTCCAAGTTAGGTGGGTCTGACCCTTTAAAGGAAGGTCATTGTTCAAACTTGCCCATTTGAACCAAAGTTAAGTGAAGTGGGCCGTTCTATTATTTTGAAAAAATAAAAATAGTTCTTTTTATGACTTAAATCAGTTGGGAGGTGCAACCAAGATAGCTACCTTTTTCGGCGTTACTCTTGTGCAGAATGTTAGATTTTAATTATAGCTACTCAATTCAACCATAAGCATTTGACTCTCTCACTGTAACCCCACCTTCATATCAAAAATCAAGAAATCTCTTTACATTAGGTAGATTGGGAAAATGACAACACAAATACCATAACTTTCATATTATGCTCATATGGTGCTATAACTTTTTTTTCAATTTCTTGAGTGCTATAACTTATGTACAGCGCTCACTTAAGTATTATAATTTTTTTTTTCTGATCACTTCAATATTATATGACTTTTGAATAGAGTACTTAGTATCATAATTTTTTTAAAACGTTCACTACTAATGCTATGCCACATTAAACTTTCAACACGTAAGGAAATGTTCATAAAAAATTTTAGTATGTAAGTGATCGATTGAAAATAATGGCACTCAAGTAATTGACGTTAGTGAGTGAATTGGAGGAAGCGTAATGATGACGATTGGGTCGACATAAAGAGGCAGGAGGAGGGTGAGGAGAAGAAGAGCTGAGTGCAGTGATCCTTTGTATCAAAAACCACGCAAAGTCCAGAAAAAGAAGTGCATTGAAAAATCACAATCTTATTATTATTTTTTTTTTATAGCTCGCTAATTGCTCGATGAAGTATGTCCAAATAAAAGAATCTGATTATGGCCCTTATTAATGGGTGCTTCGAGGCATTGTTAAGCATATACAATGATAATATATTTGATGTCAACCTCATTTCTTTTATGTTTCCTTATTTTTTAACGAGATCCTTTTTACTAATATTAAACCAATAGTTACTCTATCTTCAAAACACTAATGACATAAAAACATGAGGCAGAATCCTATCACCATCCAAATTTTCCGACACAATCGAGAAAGAGATAGGTTTAGGGCTATTGCCCAAAAAGTAGGCCTACGACCCTTCATTTGGCATGGGCTCTTTCAAAACCATACCTTGCACGACGTTGGATTCATTTTAAATTTGATTTAGCCTAAAAGATTCTAGGTGAGACAGGAGTCGCCACTGGACATTTGAGGCCGGCTAAAAACTAATCAAGACGCAAAAGTGTTGTTTCGATTTCTACGTAATAAAATGTTTTAGTTCAAGGACTTGATTATGCCAGTGTTTATTAGCACCAATTCAGTACCACTAACCTGGAATATAGTTATCTAACTGCTCATATAATCTTGATTACTAACTTTGATTCTAAAGGTATCAAAGCCATGAAGTGATCATGTGCATGTTCTTGAGGTGTTCATTATGATCCTAATCTGATCATGATCTATCTAGAAAGGAAATTAACAAACAAGTAATTGAAATGATTGATGGAGCAATAATGAAACAACCAAGTGATTGAAAAGCTTAAAATAAAATGTGGAAATGAAACTCGATATTCGTCTGGCAAATGATATTCCTAACCATATTATAAGTTCGAGGACATGATCCCTCGTCAGTTAAATTCAAATCAAGTTCAATTTCTTTTCCAAAAGAATAGGCGATATCAAAAGTATCCCCTAAAAGTAAAACTGAACTAATGGTTAAGCTAACTAAATAAAACTAAACTATATCTAGTACTAAAGTCACACGACTAGGTCAGGTCCTATTTCTAAGCTATGTTCTATTTTTCAATACTTTCGAGATTTTTTAATTATAATTTTTTATTACCGAATATGGACCGTAGGCTGGTCTCATTAGTCTGGGCCAAGGAAAATCCGAAACACTTGACAAATGAAATCGGCTTATTCATTCAAGCCCAATCCATTCATAACCAAGCTTGGGCCCACCTGCTTCTTCTTCCACATTATCTTTTTTTCTTAATTCTAACTTTCGGATCTTTCTCCCATCATCTTTTAACTCTTACGCTTGGCTTCTTACTCCCAGAATTGCCACATTCATTCTTCCACAATAAACCTGGAATATCTATGTACTAAAGAATCCAGAAAAATATATATAAACTTCAATGAACAAGCACCACTTGCGGACATTATAATGAAAATACCCGGGACCGCCGCCTTCGACTATCTCAGTTCCTCACCGACGACAGTCCAACATATACAATCATGCATTTGCAAAAACACACGGCTTGTGGATGGGACAATGAGATACCATCAGAGGGCGCAATATGGAACTCCACAGAGGATGGACGGCACGTCTTTTTTTCTCTTTTTCTAGCCAGCAATGGAGCTTTAAACGCAAAAAACCTGCTTCGAATCTCCTCGGCTAAAACAAGGATGAACAAGGGAACCGCGTCACGGTGATAAGGGCAAAGGGGAAGCTGGGTACGACGGTGGCTGTGGAAGCCGGGTTCAACGAAGACGACTCCTCGTTTGTTCCAGTCTTTGACGCTCTCTTTCTCTCTGTAGTATGTAAGCTTAAGATAGCCTACAATGAGAGACTTAACAAAAGACTGTGGATACTCGGAGATGGTGAACGATGGGCGGAGAACGACGGGTGGACACTGGACAGCGAGGAAGAGGCGACCAATTTCTGAAGGGATTTTTTTTTTCTCTCGGTGGTCTCAGGTTTTCTTGACAAAGATGGCGACTTGCATCCGAGATTTGTTTTCTCGGTGGACGTCCGTGAGCGTCCGGGAGAACCGAAAAGTCGCCACCTTTCCCCTTTGAACGTCCTCAATACTCTCTTGTTTTCTCCATGGAAATGTTCACGGATTCATAAGAATATATTAATTTTAGAAATCAATCTTCTAATATGAAATGCAATTACATTGACATTACCTTAACAATAATCATGGCTAATAATGAACACGTTTTACAAAACTAAAAACTAAAACTCTGTTAGTTATAAATAGTTGAAAAACATATATTATTTTTCCTTTGTCCCGATAACCCCTAATGTTCACTCAATCGTCAAATTTGATATTCAAAATTTAAAAGTCCATTTTTAAGAAACTGAATTATATATTACGTTATGACCAGAAAATTGCAATTTTTTTTTTTTTGTGTCATTGCAAAATTTTGGTTAGTCATTGAATTAGAAAAAATTTACCATTATTTGAATTTAGATCTTTGTCGATTAAAATAAGTTACGCAAAAGCATTACCACGTTACAAATCTTGTAAATTACCTCATTAGAGTTGAAAATAGAGATGCTTATCATTGAAGGCACTATAGCTGGAACAACCATCACTTAACATTTTGCATGATATCGAGAGAAGGTCTCACTAACACACCATTCAAAATAGCGGTTCTCATACAATTTTATATCAAGCACATGAAACGTCAAATTCATCGACCATTTAATTTGTTCCCATGTTCTCTTCCTCTATGATTTTTCTGAGGAGGGAGAGCCGTAGCTCACTTTTATAAGGCAAGGAATTCCATGCCGACAATAGTATGGAAACCTAGGCAAACCTCAAAACAAGGAAGCTCCCAAATGTGCCTTAGGACATCTTCTAGATACAGGCTTCATGTGCATTTGGTTACGGAGACTGGTGAGTATAGCGACTACATCACCCTCGATTGGACTCTAGGGCATCGTCTGGCAACAAAGTAGTGCTTCGACGAAGACTTCACTACTGCAAAAGTTCTCTTTCGTCCCCCAGCCACCTCCATGCCTCGTTCTCTTATTCAGAAAATGATAACCAAGGTGTTACAATCATCTTTATGAGAGAGAGATATCTTACCAAGGATGCAACATTTTTCTGATATATCACTGATCCGATACTCATGTACATGCAAGGTTGGAGTATATGAGAAATGATTGTTGAATGCATGTCAAAAAAGGTTTTCAAAAAGGTCTTGCATTGAAGCACTTGTAGGACTAGTAAGAAAGAAGAAATCCAGTCGCCTAAGGCATGGGGTTCTATAAATAAATAAATACTTAGTATGCTCATTATTGGTATGGATAGACTTGCACAATTTGCATTTAGCACATTGCTGTACTAAGAAATATTATCGACGATAGGATTTGCTAGAATTGATTTTGTCTAGGAGTGCAACCATATTCACACCATTGGTGGTTACTAAACTAATTTAGAAATTTAAAATCTAGAATCGTTAGATTGTCGATGATTTTGATGGATGTAAACGTCAATAACAATTTCACAATATCAAAAGTATCCATTACATGTTTCTGATAGAACCTTAAAATACATAGATAAACTGTTATTTACTGCTGAAAGTTATAGGTCATTATATCGGGCTCACATATATTTCCTATTATAAATTGAATTGGTTGCACTTACTATTGATTGAAAAGATCTCTCGCAACAGTTAAAACTTATTCATCTAGCATACATATGGTTTCATATGTCTCTAAATGAGAGAATAAATACTGCCTAAGCTAGTTACAAACAAATGTGGAGAAATAATTTTATCTATATAATTAACTACTAGGTAACCACGAGCAAGAAATTATATTTTACATGAATAATGACTGTTTTACAAAGAAAATATTCAATTCACGTATGAATGGAAATGCCATTTTACTAAAAACTATAATCCTTACCAAGAAGACACAACTATTTCAATTAACTTGAAATGTATTAGTTTATAATTACAAAAGAACAATGTATAGACCGAAAAGTCATAAATTGATTTCAAATATTGTATCTCATGGTTATTGGATCTATATGAATGATAAAGGTAAATTGTCAAGAAAATTGGAAACACCGCAAATGATTTTTAACTCAATGCTTTAAAAACTAATCTTAATTTTAAGCTAGTATTGGTTTTTATTTTTTTTTCATTTGAACAATGCCTAAGTTTTAATCAAAATATTTTTCCATGGAAAATATGTTTTCTTTTGACGTACTCCGAATATATGCCTATGTCACTCTTCACTAATGAAAAAATGATTCTACACAAAACTATGTTGTACGTGCATGATACATTTTAAATTCTGCTTATATTATAAATAATGAAGTATTTATGATTTATTTTTATTTGTTACGCAGAATGTTATATTATTGAAGCACCTAGTAGTGCAATTATATCTTTCAACTTGGATTTGTTGTATTAGCGAAATATTGAATGAAATTCTCTTTTTCTGTCTTGCACACATGTATTTGATCCCATTGTTGAAACAGTTATAAGATTTTTTTTATTTGTCACGCAAAATATTGTATTATATTTGTCGTGGTAGTGAAATATTGAATGCAAACCTCTTTTTTCTATCTTGCACGCATAACTTCAATCTAATTGTAAAAACAAACTAATCTTTCGTTCGATAAAAAGAGAGCTTCCGACTGAGATATGTCTTTGAATATTTTGTCAGTACATGTATATAGTCAAAATTAAACTTCCTTTTGAATAAAATTAATCAAGTCTACTAACTCAATATTTATCTTTACAGTACAATCTCTCGTTTTCTTTATAGAAAAGTGTACAGAATACAGATTTGTAAGAATATATTAATTTTAGAAATTAATATTCTAATCTGAAATGCAAGGACATTGTTATACCATAATAATAATTATTATGGCTAATATTTGATATATTCCAACAAAACTCTTTTAAAACCCTTTAAGTGATAAATAGTTGAAAACATACATTATTTTTCCCTTCTGACGACAACTTTTATCTTATCCGTCATGTAAAGCATGTCTTTTTCAAAATTTTCTTTTTTATTGTAGACCTATGCTAATATGTTTCCTTGAAAAATAATTTGTTTGTAGAGTATATTGTGCTTGCTGGGCAAAGCGTCTTCTACTTTGCTTGCTTCATAAAATATTGTATTTGCAAACTAAATTCCAAATCTCATTTTTATGTACTTTATTGCCCACGTTATATACCCCTTGTAACATGTTGCTCACTGGAGTCACCATATAACACTAGATTTAATATTCCGATCATATCACTTATAGTAAATAATCTTTGGAAACAATCGAATTAGTCTTCTAACTGCAAATAAAAAATTTAAATGCAACAACTGTTTTTCTATCTTGCAAATATAAGCTCCATCTAATTATAAAAAACAATTTTCTTATACAAAATTGAAGAGAGTTTTCTACTTTTATGGGTCCAATTTCCTCTAAAGCACCAATTTAGGTCAGGTCCAAAATTCTAGTCCGAATTTTCTTTTATCTTATAAAACAAGCATCAGTTTTCAGTTAGTATTCAATTCTGACCTTTCCAAATTTTTACCCACCGGTTTGCGAACAAACACGTCTTTAGAAAATTGTTCGGATAAACAAATGTGACTTCGAAGAAGTCAAAAACAAACAATTGCAGCCCTTGGAAAGTTAAAAACCGAATAAGTAATTTTTCAAAGGTTGTCTTGAAAAGACACAAACAAAATTGAATAATTTTTTTTTAAATAGAATTTCGAATTTTCATTTATATTTCATTTCCGAAATTCTCAAATTAAAAGGCAACCTTTGAACTAAAAATAAAAATAAATAAATAACAATGGATTAATGCTAATTAAACCGCGAGCGCGCAGGCATGCAAAAGTGCTAAGCGCGCCAAATAATCAAGTATTATTCGCGCATCCGCACGCGGGTATGGTGAGGTCTAGCCCCACCTAATCACTCATTTAACTACAAAAAGGAAATCCCACATTTTTTAAACCGATCCACATGAGATAAAGTAAAAAGCACTCATTTTGTTTTAACAAACAAAATTCCAACACCGGTGCCGTTAAAGATCCAGCGGATGATTGCACATTTACATCTCTCTCTCCCTCCACGCATCATTCTTCGTGATCTTTAATTTTTTTTGCTCTGTTTTTCTGTTTTTATCTTTTCCTTTTCTTTTTCCTTTCATCCCCATCCCACGAGCCCGACACTGTTTTTTCGCCTCTTTCAAGCTCTTTCCCTTTTTTTTGTACAAACCATGAGGTGATACTTAGAATCACTCAAGCAATAGCTTTTCTTAATTTGTAATAGCCTAACCATGTAGAAATTTATGTCAAACCAAATTAACACAACTTAATTATGAGACGATTAGCAAATCGCATGGACTTTACATGAGAAAATTATTTCATATGGCTATGCTCTATTGCTCATATACTTTCTTCTTCTACCAAAATTGCATGTGCTGTAAGTAACTCCGTATCGGCGCATGGATTGTTTTTACCCCTTTTGGATGGTTCCGCAACTAAGTCTTTAATATGTTAGTCCCATAAAATTTTGGGATCGGAAAAATTAAGAACCCACCGAAATTTGTTGTCTTGAAAAAAATTTGAAAAATGAATTTAAAGGGGATAACAAACAGAATTGGCCCCAGAAAAAAAAAATCGATCCACTTTTTTCTTAATTTGATACTTGTGTGTTAAAAGTGTATCTAAGCTTATGAAGTAATCATTTTTTATATTGCATTGTATTCTCAAGTCATTTCAGGCGATTATAAACATTGAATCATGATAAACATTGAGATGCATAACCGTGGCTGTTGGGAAGTAAAATGATGGAAATGATTTGCTTATACTTTATTGAAATAAATACATTAGAAGTCATAGAAAACTTATCACGAAAGTGCAATTATGTCCTAAAACTAACAAAAAAATCCAATCAATTCTTAAAATTTGTCAAATTGTGCCCCTACATCGCTAAAAAGGGGTAACAGGACTTGGTGAGCATCATCCAATCAGACTAATAAAAAAACGCTGATGTGACTCTTTTAAATATTTTTCTCTCCTACATGGCATTGACCTTTACAAAAACATGAAATATAAGACTAAAATGACCTCGTAATAGCCTAAATCCTAATTTTTTAACCAAAATCTTAATTAAATTAGATTAAAATAAAATGGTACTTTAAAGAAACACAAATAAGGCCAAGGCCTGCTGCCCATTGCCGAGAACCCACCGACCTTTTCCAGCAATGATGGGGGCAGCGATGAGCGCCTGCCACCCTTGCCCTCATTTTTTGTTTTTAAAAATTAGGATTTAGGCCAAAACCACGTCGCTTTAGTCTTATATTTTATGTTTTAGTAAGGTCAATGTCACATAATAGAGAGACAATATTAAACAAAATCACATCAAAATTTTCAGATAATTTAATTGGATGGAGTTAGTGGAATGATTCAATTATACCATTTTGATAAATTTTGGGACTTGATTGTACTTTTGTAGGTCTTAAGACTCAATTGTATTTTTATGGTAAGTTTTAGCATTTCCAAACATTTATTTCTATTTTCTTATATGACGTTGAATTTAAAGGACCAAAAAAAACTATTGTAGAGCTAGAGGTTTGAAATCAAAACAGAAAGCTACCTGAACAACCACTAATGTTGATCCAACCTTCAAAGTTGATATTGAACATTTAAAGTCCATTTTTAAGCAACTAAAATATGTTGTTCATTATGACACAATATTGCAAAATTTTTTGATTTTTTTTTTTTTTTTTTTTTTTGTAGAAAATTGCAAAATTTTGGTTGGTCGTCATATAAAGAGAGAATTTTCCCAACTTAAATGATCTTAAATGAAAATAAGTTGCACAAAAGCGTCAGCATGTTACAAATAATTGTGAATTACATAACTAGAGCAGAAAATAGAGTCACATATCATTGAAGGCATTTTAGCTTGAACCATCATTGCTTATACATTTGATGGGGAAAATTACCAAAAAGTCAAAATCTATTATAATTGTACCAATTCACTAAACTTCTTTTTTTTTACCAATTTAATCCTAAACATTTTACAATTGTGTCGGTTTAGTCCATCTAACGGCGACGTGGACATCGGCCGTTAGGCAAAAGTTGACAAAGCAATTTTTAAATTTTAAATTTTATTTTTTTCGAATTTTTTTAAATTTTTTGAATTCTTTTTTTCACCTTCTCCTTTCTCTAGCCAATCTCGCCAAAGGCAAGGGTCGGTGAGGTCGCTCGCCGCTCTCACCGTCACTAGGCAAGGCCCCACCAAATCTGGCGAGGCTCCTCGCCTAGGGACGGCAAGGCTCGATCTTGCCAGATTTGGCGACAGAGGCCTTGCCGGCCATTAGCGAGGCTCTTGACCTAGGGATGACAAGGCTTGACCTCGCCAAATCTAGCGACAACGGCTTCATCGTCGCTAGGTGAGGTTCACCTTTGCCAGTGGTCGGCGGGGACAAGTTCACCATCGACTAGCAAGGCTAACCTCACCAGCCTCGCCTACGGGCTGGCTAGAGGAAGGAGATGGTGGAAAAAAAAATTAAATATTTAAAATTCGAAAAATATTAAAAATTTCATGTCAACTTTCGCCAAACAATTGGCGTTCACGTCAGTGTTGCCAGCCAATTTTAGTTGGATGGACTAAACTAGCATAATTGTAAAAGTTTAGGACTAAATTGACTAAAAAAAGGTTTATAGGTTTTTTTTGGTAATCCTCCCACATCTAAAGATCAACTTTTTGTATAATATTGAGGAAAGCTCTCACTCACAGACCATTCAAAATGATCGGCTCTCATACAATTTTATCAAATACATGAAATGTCAAATCTATTGACCATCTAACTTGTTCCCACGTTCTCTTCCTCCGCGATTTTTTGAGTAGGGCCAGCAGCAGCTCACTTTTATACGATAAGGAGTTCCATGCACACAAACCTCAAGTTAAGAGACACTCCGAAGGATGTGGCTGTGGACTTTTTCGCGATGAGAGGCTCCATGAGCATTTGGCTGCGGAGTATGGCAGGTATACTGACTACACCAAATTGGATTGGCCTCTACGAAATCGTCTAACCACAAAGTGGCGCCATCTCAATCCCTCATCCTGTTATTCATAAAAAAGATATACGCCATGTTATAATCATCATTGTGTGTGTGTGAGGGAGAGGGAGAGGCAGAGGGAGAGGCAGAGGGAGAGAGATCTTACCAAAGATGAGGCATTTTTTTGATAGATCACTGATCCAATACTTTTGTACAAACAAGGTTGCACTATGCAAGACATGATCGTTGGATGCATATCGAAAGAGGTTTTCAAAGATGAGGCATTGCAAAGGTTTTTCTAAAGCACTTGAAGGGATTGGTAAGAAAGAAGAAATTCATTTGATTAAGGTGTGATGTTGCAAGAGATGAAGGGCTCTATAAATAGGTGAATACTTAGTCAAGCTCATTATTGATATTGATTTAGACTTTAAAAATTTGCATATAAAACGTTACCATACTAAGAAATATTATCAGCAAGATTTGTTAGAATTGATATTCTAGAAACACGACCATATATATACATCCCGTCCGCGTGATTACTTAACTTTTTGAGAAATTTAAAAACTAGACCATTAGATTGTCGATGATTTTGATGGATGAAAAATTCTATGGATTTATGCTACAATATTGAATAGGTATTACATTTTTCTAATAAAATCTTAATGTGCATTGATAAATTGCTATTTACTACTGGAAGTTATAGTTTGTTATATTGGGCTCACATCTCTAACCTATTATAAATTATAATAGTTGTACTTGCCATTGACCGAAAAGGTCTCCAATAACAGTTAAACTCATTCATCTAGCTCACATGTTCTCTCTGATATGTCTCTAAATGAGAGAATTAACATTGTTTGAGCAATTAAACAAACAAACGCAAAGAAATAATATTGTTTATATAATTAACTATTAGGTAAATATGGGCGTTGCACGTGATAATTTTGTTTTCCACATCTAACAACTATCTTTTCAAGAAAATATGCAACTATTATGTGAATGGATATACCGTTTACTAAAGAAATTTATCTAACAAAAAGACATAGCTATATCCATTAGTTTATAATCACAAAAGAAAAATATATAGGGTCAAAAAGTCAATTTAGATCGAAAAGTCATAAATTGATTTCAAACATTGTACATGATTATTGCATCTATAAAATAGATAATGGTACATTTTAAAGAAGATTCTTAAACACTTTTGACTCAATGTTTCAAAGTCCTAATTTTAAGCTTGTATTAATTTTCTTTCATTTGAGCAATGTCAAAGTTCTAATCAATATATTTTTCCATTGAAAGTTATCTATTTTGGCGTACTCCTTTTATATGCCTATGTCAATTTTCATTAATGATAAAATGATTCTACACAAAAACTTTGTTGTACCCATAAGATACATTTTAAATTCTATTTATATTATAGAGTATTTATGACTCATTTTATTTGTCATGTTGAATGTTATGTTATTAAAGCACATAGTAATGCAATTATATATTTTAACATTAAATTATGGTATTAGTGAAATATCAATCGCAGCCGTTTTTCTTTCTATCTTACACACATATAGTGAATATGAAACTCCTTTTGAATATTATTCTGAGATTTTTGTCAATAAATACATAAATAGTGAATAGGAAACTCCTTTTGAATAAATTTAAACATATGGAATCAGGCTGTTATTTTTCAATTAGACAGAAAAATATTTCGGATCAAAATTGACACTTGACCTTGTAGTTGATGCTTTTTTTAGGGAATCCAGCTGTCATCTTCCAATTATACCTTCTATATCTTATGTTTTGTAGATATCTAACACTGCATTTAGAGGCGATCATTATGAAGGATGGCCTGAAAGTTAAGCCCAATGCGTTATGCAAAGCCCATACATCATTTAAAATATTTGATGAAATGTTATGGGCGGCAGGCAAGATTTGGCCCAAAGTTAAGTAATTGGGCATTTTAATGCAAGGTCATTGCTCAACCTTGCCCATTTGGACCAAATTTGGGTGATGCAGGCTGCTAGCCCGTTGATCTTGTTTGCAGTCTACTATGCTAAGGAGCATCAACATATAAATGTATATATATATATATATATCTTAAGTCTCTTTTGATTTTGAAAATGAATAGTTCTTTTTATGACGCAAGATAGTAGGAAGGTGTAACTAGGATAGCTACCTTTTTGGGCGTTACTTTCATACAGAATGTTAGATTTTGAATTATAACTGCTCAATTCACTCATATGTATTTGAATCTGTCACTGGAACCCCACATTTGTATCCAAAATCAAGAAGTCTCTTCACATAATGTAGATAATATTCCAGCCACATGTTGATAAGAGATTCGCACGCAAAAAGGCTCAAACTTGTACACCTCATTGCAAACTGTGATCTCTTTATGATTGAGCCATCATGCCCGATGATCGCAAATTACTTGTTCAGAAACATCATTTGCAATTTATTTATTATAAGTATGGTGGTCAAACAGCGAGCCATTAGCAGGAAGTTTAACAAATCTGTAAGTGGAGTTCAAGGAGAGAGGCAAAGGTGAAACGCAATGGTCTTAATGATCAAGTATCAAGATGAAACATGAAACAGTGTCTTAGGAATGCCACATATGGTGACTGACACCTTTGATTAGTTGATTTCGATCCTAAGAAATGCAGAAAAAATTGAAGGAGAGATTTCGTGAAGAGAGCGCGGGAGAAAGTATGAAAGAGAAGAGAAAAAAAAGCTTTCTCGCAGTCAAAAGAAGTCCTTTTCTTTTCCCTTCTGACCTGCAGAAAAAGAAGAAAGCACGATCATGAGAGAAGAGAAGAAGAAGTGCAAAAAAGAAGTGAAAGGCCCCTCCTTTTGCCGTCCAATAAGTCTCTTCTTTTCCCCTCTGACAAACTGCAGAGAAGGAAAAGAAGTCAACAGCTACAGAAGAAAAGAAAAGGAAAGAATCCAGCAAAAAGAAAGAAAAAAAGTGCAGAGAAGTGACGTGTAGCTGAAGAAAAAAAGAAAAAAGCAGCAAGGGCTTCCACTGTTCATCTTTTCGCGTGACCCTGCCCATGCTCGCGTCGCGCCTCCTCCTCTGTGAACACTGCGCAGCACCACCCCACGACGCCACCGAAGCCGCTCGTCATACGCTGCCACCAAGTACCGTCGCTAACGCCTTTGCCGCCGACACAGCAACCTTACTCGCGACGCCGCTGCCGAGCGCCTCCGGCATACCGCCGCGCCACCTCGCTGAGTCCGCTCGCCTCCGCCACACCACCGTGCCACTGGTCTCAACGCTCTGTCGCATCTCAATCCGACGCCTAAAACCCGAGCTGCTCCGGCGCCGTCCGAAGCCGAAGTCCACGCGCCGCTCGCCTCAGCCCAGTACCCGGTGCCCGTCGCCGCCCATCTCCTCTCACCGAACGCCGCGACCGCGAGCGACCGCGCCGCCGCACCAGCTGCCGAGACCTCTTGCCATCCCTGCAGCGCCCCACCGTTTCCCGAAGCCGCGACCCATTTATACCGGAACCTCTCCGCCGCCGCTCTCCGTCGCCCGCTTCGCCGGCGAATCCCTTACCGGAGCAACCATCATCTTTGCTTGAAAAAAGAAAAAAAAAAAAAAAACACAGTGGGTAGTTTTCTTTGGTTATTTTATTTAATTTATTTTACTTTATCTTGTTTTTAGTATAATTAGTCTTTAGTATATGATTGGATATTCGACATATCGCCCGATTACAACCGCGCTGGGATTTCTTATTTCATTTATAAGGCACTTGGAGTAAAATAATTAATTAAGCGGAATAAATTGGCTCATTTGATCTTTAAGGCTTAAGATTAATTTATCGATTTTATGTTGATATTACCCGTTGATAAGGATGATGTGTGATATCCTTGGTTTAACTTGTCACACTTGTATTAAGCTTTGTTTTATCTTAAAATGTATTTGAGTTATAATATTGCATGTTTTAGGAGTTTACATATTTAGAATAGAAATCTTATTTCAATTTAGTTTGCATTTTATTTATTATAAGTATGGTGGTCAATTAGCGAGCCATTAGCAGGAAGGTTAACAAGTCTGTGAGTGGGGTTTAAGGAGAGAGGCAAACGGTGAAACGCAATGGTCTTAATGATCAAGTATCAAGATGAAACATGAAAACAGTGTCTTAGGAATGCCACATATGGTGGTGACACCTTTCCTAAGAAACAAATGTCAACATTAATTGATTTAATTTTTTTGAGTAGTTGATTCGATCTTAAGAAATACTTGTTTGGTAAAATTTGTATTCCTGGGAACAAAAGACCTAGTTTTTGTTCTCAGAATAGATTTGAAATAAAAACAGTAAATAGAAAAAAAAGTAGTTTTTGTTCCCATAAACAATTTTTTTCTTTTCTCTTCATTTCTCTTATATTTTCTTCTCTTTTCTCTTCTTCTTTCATTTAATTCTTCTTCCTTTTTGACCAATCGCCTGCCTCAATCATGGTGGGTGACCTCACCGCGGCATCGTCGGGGCCGGCGACACCGAGCCATGGTGAGGCTCATTGGTCCTAGCCTCGTTGGGCCACCGCCAAGCCAACGTTGCCCAGCGGTGGCCCGGGCGAGGCCGACCTCATGTCGCTTGGGCAAGGTCGAGCCTCACAATAGCCTCTGGGCGAGCTCGCCGGCCCTCACCTGGCCGGTCCTTTGGTTGCCACTATGGTCAGCAACTAGGCACAAAGGAGGAAGAATGAGAGAAAATAAAAATATATATATAAAATATAAAATATATTAAAAAATTAAAAGAACTAACAAAATTATATAATTCTACCAAACACGTTTCTATCCCAAGAATAAAAATTTTGTTCAATTACGAAGCTTGTTCTTATATTCAGAAATTATTCTTAGAAACGGAAACAGAAAAACCATTTCTGATCAAAAATTATTCACGGAACAAAATTGTTACCAAACGCGCCCTTTAACTTATATTGGTTCTGCTTTACTACTCATATACTTTCTTCTATCTACCAAAATTGCATGTGCTATGAGAACTCCATATCGGTGCTTGGATTGTTTTTATCCCTTTTGGATGATCCCGCAACTAAGTGTGTAATATTTTAGTCCCATAGAATTTTGAGATTGGAAAAATTAAATCCCACCGAAATTTGTTGTCTTAAAAAAATAATTGAAAAATGAATTTAAAGGGGATGACAATCAGAATCGACCCATAAAAATTGATCCATTTTTTTCTTAATTTGATACTTGTGAAGATAGAAGTATATTCAAGCTTATGAAGTAATCATTTTTTATATTACTTGTATCCTAAAGTCATT
This sequence comes from Eucalyptus grandis, assembly GCF_016545825.1. Lineage (NCBI taxonomy): Eukaryota > Viridiplantae > Streptophyta > Magnoliopsida > Myrtales > Myrtaceae > Eucalyptus > Eucalyptus grandis. The sequence goes on from NC_052616.1 coordinate 21,877,841, forward strand.
TTAGGTACTATAGACATTGAATTATGATAAACACTGAGATGCATTTTCAACAGGAGGATCTAACCATGGCTATCGGGAACCAAGATGATGGAAAGGATTTGCTTATACTTTTTTGGAATACGTGCACTAAAAGTTATAAAAGCTTATCACAAAAGTATAATTAAACCCTAAAACTAACAAAGTGCAATCAGTTCTTAAAATTTATCAAATTGGTGCCCACTGTTGCCGAAAAGGGCTAGCGGGGCTTAGCAAGCATTCGTCCACTCAAATTAACAAAAAATGCTAATATGACTTTTTTAAATATTTTCTAATCCTACATGGCATTGACATTTACAAAAGCATGAAATATAAGACTAAAACGACATCATAATGGCCTAAGTCCTAATTTTTTAAACCGAAATCTTAATTAAATTAGATTAAAAATAAAAAGGTAATTTGAAAAAAGACAAATAAGGCCAAGGTCTACCACCCATTGCTAAGCACCCACCGACCCTTTCCAACGATGGTGGGGGCAACAGTGAGCGCCTGCCTCTCTTGTCCTCATTTTTTGTTTTAAAAAAAAATGGATTTAGGCCAACCAACGCTGTTTTAGTCTTATATTTCATATTTAAGTAAGGTCAAAGTCACATAAGAGAGAGAAAATATTAAACAAAACCACGTCAAAATTTTTCTAATAATCTAATTGGATGTAGTGAAGTGAATGACTTGATTGTACCAATTTAACAAATTTTAAAACTTAATTTCAATTTTTTTTTTTTTTTGTAATTTTAAGACTCAATTGCTCTTTTATGACAAGTTTTAGGATTTCTATGCACTTATCCCTATTTTCTTATACGAGATTGAATTTGAAGGACCAAAATAAAGAGTAAGTATACTAGAAGTACGAAAAGTTATGTATGACGCTCGCTTTAATACCAAAACTTTTCGCCGGTTTACTTAAGTGCCAAATCGAAAAAAAAAACGATCATTTAAGCACCTCCGGCGAAATATTCTGACCAAATTGATTACATGATATTTATAATTAAACTTTTAATATGATTTAACACATTTTAAAAAAAATCCATTCCACGTGTACATCCAAAACGATGTCACACAATGATCACCTTTTACATGAGATTGACACTGAAGTGATTACTTTTTAATAATGACTAGCGCTGAAGTGATCATTTTTTTACTAACAACTGACACTTAAATAATCCCTTTTAACAATAATTGGCATTCAAATTATCAATATTCATAATTTTTGGTACTCAAATGATCACTTGTTAACTTGTCTACATGGCGTTGTTTAAGCGTTATATGTTGATTAGACAAGAGGCGAGCCACGTAAGGTCGAGAAATTAATAAAATATCGCCACATCAGATTTCCGGCAACCTTAATTAGAGTTGGCACTTAAGTGATATTTTCTTTAAAAAGTGGCACTTAAGTAATTCAAATGAAACTTTTGACATCAAAGCGAGTGCCGTACACAACTTTTGATACTTCTAGTATACTTACCCCCAATATAACTATTGTAGAGTCAAAGGTTTGAAATCAAAATGGAAAGCTACATCAATAACCCCTAATGTTGATCCAACCTTCAAATTGATACTGAACATTTAAAAGTTCATATTTAAGCAGCTGAAATATGTTGTGCCTTATGATCACATCATTGCAAAATTTTGATTTGTTTGGTTGAAATTGCACAATTTTGGTTGGTTGTCGAATTAAGAAAATTTGCTATCATCTAAACTCAAATAAATCTTGAATTAAAATAAGTTGCGCGAAAACATCATCATGTTACAATTTTTTGTGAATTACTTCAGTAGAGTTGAAAATGGAGCTGCATGTCGTTGAAGGCATTGTAGCTAGAACCATCACTACCTATGCATTTGAAGATCAACTTTTTGTATAATATCGAGGAAAGCTCTCACTCATAGACCATTCAACATTATCGGCTCTCATACAATTTTATATCAAATACATGACATGTCCAATCTATCGACCATCTAACTTGTTCCCATGCTCTCTTCCTCCATAAATTTTTTAGTAGGGCCAGCAGCTGCTTGCTTTTATACAATAAGGAATTCCATGCAAACAAACCTCAAGATGAGGGCCACTCCCAAGGATATGGCTGGGGACTTTTCGTGATGAGAGGCTTCATGAGCATTTAGCTGCGGAGTGTGGCCCGTTCAGTGACTACACCAAATTGGATTGACCTCTATGGCATTGTCCAACGACACATATGATCCCGTTTGGTTCGGCATTTGGAATGGGCTTTGGAACTCTAAAATTCCTTGACCAAATGCAAACATGTTTGGTTCATGTGTTTGCTCAACTTTGGGAAAATAAAATTGCATCTCCAAAGGACTTTAAAGGCCCTTAGTCCAAAGCTAGGCCCTTAGTCCAAAGCTAGTCTCGAGGTACTTTGGGAACTTGCATTTTCGGAATGCAAGTCGGTTACCGTTCATCTTCTTCAAAACCACCGCACAAAAAAGCCAATCGGAGGCCAACGATCACCGGCTAAGGGGTCACGCGCACTGACGACCGCCACTTGAGGGTCATCCAACCCCGGTGACCGTCGTCGAACCTCAAGCAACGCCTAGGTCGTTCGACCCAGGCAACTGATAGCCTAAATCGCGTGACCCAGGCGACCACCTAAGGTCACGCAACCTTAGGGCAACATTACTGTGGTCAGCTACCCTAGGTGACAACCACCTGAGGTCATGAGACCCCAGGTGATGACCGCCTGAGGTCGCGAGACCCCAGGCGACGACCGAACCGCCCAGGCATCACTCGCCTGGGTTTGGCCATCGCCTGGGGTCCCACAACACCAAGCGGTTGTCGCCTATCGCGTTACCTCAAGCCAGCTTCCTAAGGTCACGCGACCCCAGGTGATCACACAAACCCAAGCGGCCTCACCTGAGGTGGGTGACCTCAGGCGATGGCATATGGGGGCTAGATCTAGTTGTCCAACAGTCAGATCCAGCAGTCCGGCAATCATATCTAGCCTGTTGGCAGTCAAACTTCAAAAAAAAAAATACAAATGTTTTTTTTTTTTTTAAACTTAATAAAAGTCCATAAAGTTGTATCTCAATACACTTTAGAATTATAATTGACCAAACGCTATTTACATTTTGGAAAATTCCCTTTGCCCAAAGGTATTTGCATTTTTGCAAAGACATTCCCTAAAAGCCTAACCAAACGAGGCCTATAATGGCGCCATCTCAATCCCTTGTCCTGTTATTGAAGAAAAGATATATGTGATTTTTTTTTATCGAGATATATGCGATGTTATAATCATCATTGAGAGAGAGAGAGAAAGCTTACCAAGGATGAGGCATTTTTTTGATAGATCACCGATCCGATACTTATGTACATGTAAGGCTGAGTCCGTGGGAGACATGATGGTTGGATGCATGCCAAAAGAGGTTTTCAAAGATGAGGCATTGCAAAGGCTTTTCTCTAAAGCACTTGAAGGAATGATAAGAAAGAATAAATTTAGTCAGCTAAGGCCTGGTGTTGCAAAAGATGAGGGGCTCTATAAATAGGTGAATACTTAGTCAAGCTCATTATTGGTGTAGATAGACTCACAAAATTTGCATTTATCATGTTACCATTCTAAGAAAAATTATCAACGGCAAGATTTGTCATAATTGATTTTCTCTAGGAATGTGACCATATACAGCCCGTCCGTGATTACTTAACTATTTGAGAAATTTAAAACCTAGACTATTAGATTGTCAATTATTTTGATGGATGGAAACGTTAATGGCAATTTCACAATATTGAATATGTATTACATATTTCTAATAAACCATAATGTACGTTGATAAATTGCTATTTACTACTGAAAGTTATGATTCGTTATATTGGGCTCACATATCTAACCTATTATAAATTAAAGTAGTTGTACTTGCCATTGATCGAAAAGGTCTCCACTAATGGTTAAACTCATTTATCTAGCTTACATGTTCTCGGATGTCTCTGAATGAGAGAATTAACATTGTTTGAGCAATTAAACAAACAAATGCAAAGAAATAATTTTGTTTATATAAATAACTATTAGGTAAATATGGGCATTGAACGTGAAATTTTGTTTTCCACATCTAACAACTGTCTTTTGAAGAAAATATGCAACTATTATGTGAATGGATATACTGTTTTACTAAAAAAAAATATATTATGGTTAACAAAAAGACATAGCTATATTAATTAACTTTGAAACGCATTAGTTTATAATCACAAAAGAAGAATATATGGATCGAAATCAAACATCTATTGCGTGGTTATTGCATCTATAAAATAGATAATGGTACATTTTAAAGAAGATTGGAAACACCTTAAAACACTTTTTGATTCAATGTTTCAAATGTAATCTTAATTTTAAGCTTGTATTAATTTTCTTTCATTTGAGCAATGTCGAAATTTTAATCAAAACATTTTTCCATTGAAAGTTATGTATTCTTTTGCGGTACACCTATTGTACACCTATGTCGATCTTCATTAATGATAAAATGATTCTACACAAGAACTATTGTACCCATACAATAAATTTTAAATTCTATTTATATTATAGAGTATTTATGACTCATTTTATTTATCATGCTGAATGACATATCATTAAAGCACATAGTAATGCAATTATATATTTTAACATTAAATTTATGGTATTAGTAAATTATCGAATGCAACTGTCTTTATTCCTATCTTACATACATATATTTGATCTTAGTGTACCAAACGAATCGATCTTTTGGGCAATAAGAAGAGATCTTTTTGCTAAAATGTTATTCTGAGATTTTTGTCAATAAATACATAAATAGGGAATATGAAGCTCCTTTTTTAATAAAATAAAACATATGGAATCGGGCTGTTATTTTTTAACTAGGACAAAAGACTTCATGTCAAAATTGGCACATGACCTTAAAATTGATGCTTTTTAAGGGAATCCGGCTGTCATCTTCCAATTATACTTCTATATCTAATGTTTTGTAGATATCTAGCACTAAATTTAGAGGCAATCATTAAGTAGGATGGCCCCAAAGTTAAGCCCAATGTTTTATCGAAGGCCCATACATCATTTACAATATATGATGAAACCTTAGGGGTGGCCCAGCAAGAGTTGGCCCAAAGTTAGGTGGATCAAGCATTTTAATTTAAAGTCATTGCTCAAACTTGCCCATTTGTAACAAGCCGGCCGCTTACCCGTTGAGCTTGTCCATATGTATTCTACTACGCTAAGTAACATCATTATATATATATATATATTCATTTTAAGTCTCTTTTTATTTTGAAATGAATAGTTCTTTGTAGGACTTAAAATAGCATAGAGGTATGACCAGTATAGCTACCTTCTTGGGCGTTACTCTCATACAAAATGTTGGCTTTTGAATTATAACTACTCAATTCACCTATATGTATTTGAATCCGTCACTAGTTAAAAATCAAGAAATCTCAGTATGTAAGGAAAATGATATTTAAAGCACAAGCTGATCAAAGATTTGCTCACAAAAAAAGCTTGAATTAGATCACGATCTCTTTACAATCAAGCCATCGCACCCAATGATTGTGAAAATTAGTTTTTTGAGTGTTGTCTGTATTTTATTTATTATAAGTGTAGTGTTCAAATAGCGAGCTATCAGCAGGATAGTTCACAAGCTTGTAAGTGGGCTTAAGGAGAGGCAGAACAGTGAGATGCTATGATTTTCAATGATCAAATATCAACATGAAACATGAAAACGGTGTCTTTATTACATTTACGAGAAAATGAATGTCAAAACATTAACAAAATTAAAGAAGTAATCTTGGAAAACAGGGCCAAAAAAGGCCTCGTCCGTATATTACCACGTGATCCAAGATACACCCTCACCATAGGAACTCCACAGATGGCGACAAACGCCTTTCCTAAGAAACAAATCTACACCTTTCTAAGAAACAAATCTAACATTAATCGATTTAATTTTGATTAGTCGATTCGACCCCAACAAATTTGTTGAAGATGGTATCAGTTGATTAAGCATATTTATATATAATTAGTCAACGAAATCAAAAAAAAAAAAAAAAAAAAAACCTCCTGATATTACTATTTTCACTTTTCTTCTCCAATAATTAGGTATGCCTATTTCCATGTTCTGCAGCAAGTTCCTTTACTAAAATAAAAGCACCAACACGACCCAATACTTGATTGAACACGCCAGTTTCTATGTTTTTCCATGATAACATAACGAAAATAAAGCAAAATAAAAATATTGCCAATTCTCATTAACGGGATCCACCATCTCTTCTTGTTTTTCCCTCATGAACATTCCAGCATAGGAAAAAAAAAATAGGAGACAACAAAAGAAAAAAGAAACAAAATTTTCCTGGCGGGGTCTCTCTTTTCTCACGCTCTTTCTTGGCCCCTTTTTTTCTCAATCAGATAGATTCTGGACCCCTGCCGATCTCTCTTTACACATCGAAGGAGGGGGCTAAAGATACAGATTTCCCAGGAATTTTCCCCGGGGGATCTTCTTCTTTACAGGGTCGAGAACGAATTTCAAGCGACTGCCACCGTGCCGGTCCGTACGGCCTTGCCGCCCTTGGACGACTCCGATTTTCTCGACGCCCTCGAGGAGGAGGCGTTAGAGGAGGAGGAAGACGACGACGCCTTCGACCTCTTCCAGCTCTTCTCCTTCGCCTCGTCGAGCTCTATCTGTTCTTGCCTGCACTCTTTGCTGCAGAACGCCGTGTCGCCCCTGAAAAAGGGAGAAACCAAAGACCATATCCCGATCAGTTCCCGACCCGATTAATAAAGAAGGAAAAAGAAAGGTTCTTGGAAGTCAGATCCAGCGCCCGACGAGAATTCGCGGGGCTGACCAACTGACCTGTACATGAAGATGTCGGAGTTGAAGCCGAGAGGCTTGTTGCAGAGGAAGCACGACTGGAGGAAGTGGTGGGGCTCGCGGCGGCCGTCCTCGCACCCGGCGTAGCACAGCATCGCTGCCCTCGGCGAAGCGGCCATCGCTATCCCGAAACAACGGCCGTGGGCGGCGGGCAGGCGGAGGATTAAGCAAAGGAGCTGCTTGGAGGAGCTAAGCTACGGCGGCGGGCTGGCCCAGGACTATAAAGAGGAGCCAAAGGAACTCAAGAACTGCAAAGAAGAAGAACAAGAAGCAGCAGCGAGAAGCAGGCAGAGGCCGACGGGATATCGAGAGCGAGAAGGGGGGAAGCTTAACGATGGAGGTCGGGCCGATATATAACGACAGATTGGTGAGGGTGAGCAGGAAGACGAAGAGCTGCGTGCTGCGATCCCCTGTTTTGCGGACCACCTAAGGTCTAGAAAAAGAAGTGCGTAGAAAAATCGCAATGATTTTTTTGTTTTCTCATTTTTAAATGGCTCGATAATTGCTCGGTAAAGTATGCCCAAATGAAAGGATTTAATTATGGGTCTTTTTAACGGAAAATATGAAATAACCGATCTCAAATCATTTGTTGCGTCGATGTTCCTTATTAGACACGTTTTAACGAAATCCCTTTATTAATTGAAACTCCCACGGCATTTCGTCATATGTTATACTAATAATTACTTGATTACATGAGATCATGTGTTGAAAAACTTGGAGATTGCATTTAATTAATTACTTAATAAATGCCTCTGCGTAATTAAAAAAATTCAAAAAAAAAAAAAGGTAGGGTGGTTTTTTTTATTGGTTGCCCCTGATTCCAAGGGACGGAATCTTGTTGGCCCAAGGTTTTGAGGAAGTGCACTGCATTTGGATTTTCCCCGAGAGGTTCCTCCGAGAATTCATTATTTATTGCCCGGTCCTTCTAGTGGTTTGGAATTTTGCTTTGAGAAGCTAATGCTGCGTTTGGTTGCAAGTTGTTTCTGTTCCATGAACAAAAATTTCTGTTTTTTGTTCCTTTTAAAAAAAATGAAACGCTAAACGCGTTTGGGTGCGTTTTTGTCCAAAAATCGCTTTTTTGTTTGAAAACACATCCTAATGTAAACAATAAACAAAAAAAAAGTTATTTTTTGTTTCGAAACAAAATGAGAAACGCTTTTTATTTTCTTCTTCTTCTTTTTTTCTTTTTTTTTCTTTCGCGGCCGGTCGGGCCTCGGCCATGGCCGGCAACCAGCCAACAAGGGCCGGCGGCCTTGCCCAGCCCACGGCGAGGCTCGCCGGCCCCGCGAGGCCAAGCCTCGCCGTAGCCGGGCGAGGCCGCCGGCCCTCGTCGATCTCACCCAGATCCGGGTGAGGCCGAGCCCGCCGCCGGGTGAGCTCGGCCTCACCGGGGTTGGCGAGCCTCGCCGTGGCCGGGCGAGGGTCGGCCAAAAGAAGAAAAAAGAAAAATGAAAAAGAAAAAAGAAAATAAAATAAAAATATTAAAAATAAAAGAAATAAAAATAATTATATAAATTTACCAAACGTGTTTTCGTTTATTTTTTATTAGAACAGTTTTTACCAAACGTTTTTTTTGTTCAAAAATTGTTCCTTAATAGAAATACTTTTTTATATTTCTTTCCGAAACAATTTTTAAACGAAACGTTACCAAACACATCCTAAGTTGCGGAGGGTGGTCTAGACCATAAGAGGAACGAAAAAGTGCTCAAGAACCATGAAGAAGAAGAAGAAGAAGAAGGCCGTCGGTGGATTGATGAATTGTGGAAAGCGAGCGGGGGAAGCGTAACGACGGAGGTTGGGCTGACATATAAAGAGAGAAGGAGGGAGAGGAGAAGAAAAGCTGGGTGCTGTGATCCTCTGTGCCGCAGACCACGCAAAGTCTAGAAAGAGAAGTGCATAAGAAAAATCACATTCTCTTATTGTTTTAATAGCTCGATAATTGTTCGCCAAATTATGTCCAAATAAAAGGACTTAATAATGGGTCTTGTTAATGGGTAATTCAGAGCATACCCAATCACAAAAAGATCCAGGATACCATAATAATCATTTGAGATAGATATATATTATTTATACCATATAAAAAAAAAAACATTCTTTTGGGTAAATCATTGATCCGACGCTTATTTACATACAAGCCCGGAGTATGTGAGACGTGAACATTAGATGCATATTGAAAGAGGTTTTCAAAGATGCAAGCAAGATTTTATGCTTGATTCTTTATTTTGTGGGCATAACAAGGATCTTGCTTTGAAGTGCTTGAAGGACTAGTAAGAAAGAAGAAGAAACTTTATAGGGTTGGGCTGGGAGCACCATGAAGGGCTCTATAAATTGGTAAATACTTTGTCATTCTCATTTATTGTTGTGGACAGACTCGCACAACTTGCATTTAAAACATTCCCGGACGAAGAAATATTATCAACGGTAGGTTTTGAAAGAATTGGTTTCTCTTTAAGCACAACCAAGTATACCTTCTCATGATTACTTTACTATTTGAGAAAATTAAGATTTAGATTGTTGAGATGTCGATGGTTGGGATGGATGGAAATATCGATGGTAATTTCACGATACCGAAAAAGCCTGTTACAAGTGTCTAATAAAACCTCAAAGAATGCAGATAATCCTCTATTTATTCCTGAGAATTTTAGTGTGTTATATCAGGGCTCACATCTCCTTT